>NC_092010.1:30993886-31103969 GCF_044704955.1 Pristiophorus japonicus | reverse complement strand
ACATTCCCCCCTCCCCTTCAACATTCCCCCTCCCCCTTCAACATTCCCCCCTCCCCCTTCAACATTCCCCCTCCCCATCAACATTCCCCCCTCCCCTTCAACATTCCCCTCCCCCTTCAACATTCCCCCCTCCCCCTTCAACATTCACCCTCCCCCTTCAACATTCACCCTCCCCCTTCAACATTCCACCCTCCCCTTCAACATTCACCCCTCCCCCTTCAACATTCACCCCTCCCCTTCAACATTCCCCCCTCCCCCTTCAACATTCACCCCTCCCCCTTCAACATTCCCCCTCCCCCTTCAACATTCCACCCTCCCCCTTCAACATTCCCCCTCCCCCTTCAACATTCACCCCTCCCCTTCAACATTCACCCCTCCCCTTCAACATTCCCCCCTCCCCCTTCAACATTCCACCCTCCCCCTTCAACATTCCCCATTCCCCTTCAACATTCCCCCCTTCCCCTTCAACATTCCCCCCTCCCCCTTCAACATTCACCCCTCCCCCTTCAACATTCCCCCCTCCCCCTTCAACATTCACCCCTCCCCCTTCAACATTCCCCCTCCCCCTTCAACATTCACCCCTCCCCCTTCAACATTCCCCCCTCCCCCTTCAACATTCACCCCTCCCCCTTCAACATTCCCCCCTCCCCCTTCAACATTCCCCCTCCCCCTTCAACATTCCCCCCTCCCCCTTCAACATTCACCCCTCCCCTTCAACATTCCCCCCTCCCCCTTCAACATTCACACCTCCCCCTTCAACATTCCCCCCTCCCCCTTCAACATTCACCCTCCCCCTTCAACATTCACCCCACCCCCTTCAACATTCCCCCCTCCCCCTTCAACATTCCCCCCTCCCCCTTCAACATTCCCCCCTCCCCCTTCAACATTCACCCTCCCCCTTCAACATTCTCCCCTCCCCTTTAACATTCCCCCCTCCCCCTTCAACATTCCCCCCTCCCCCTTCAACATTCTCCCCTCCCCTTCAACATTCACCCTTCCCCCTTCAACATTCACCCCTCCCCCTTCAACATTCACCCTCCCCCTTCAACATTCTCCCCTCCCCCTTCAACATTCACCCCTCCCCTTCAACATTCTCCCCTCCCCCTTCAACATTCCCCCCTCCCCCTTCAACATTCCCCCCTCCCCCTTCAACATTCCCCCCTCCCCCTTCAACATTCACCCTCCCCCTTCAACATTCTCCCCTCCCCCTTCAACATTCACCCCTCCCCTTCAACATTCTCCCCTCCCCCTTCAACATTCACCCCTCCCCCTTCAACATTCCCCCCTCCCCCTTCAACATCACCCCTCCCCCTTCAACATTCCCCCCTCCCCCTTCAACATTCCACCCCTCCCCCTTCAACATTCCCCCCTCCCCCTTCAACATTCACCCCTCCCCCTTCAACATTCCACCCTCCCCCTTCAACATTCACCCCTCCCCCTTCAACATTCCCCCCTCCCCCTTCAACATTCCACCCTCCCCCTTCAACATTCCCCCCTCCCCCTTCAACATTCACCCCTCCCCCCTTCAACATTCCCCCCTCCCCCTTCAACATTCCACCCTCCCCCTTCAACATTCCCCCCTCCCCCTTCAACATTCGCCCCTCCCCCTTCAACATTCCACCCTCCCCCTTCAACATTCACCCCTCCCCCTTCAACATTCACCCCTCCCCCTTCAACATTCTCCCCTCCCCCTTCAACATTCCACCCTCCCCCTTCAACATTCACCCCTCCCCCTTCAACATTCCCCCTCCCCCTTCAACATTCCCCCCTCCCCCAACATTCCACCCTCCCCCTTCAACATTCACCCCTCCCCCTTCAACATTCACCCCTCCCCCTTCAACATTCACCCCTCCCCCTTCAACATTCCCCCCTCCCCCTTCAACATTCACCCTCCCCCTTCAACATTCCCCCTCCCCTTCAACATTCCCCCTTCCCCTTCAACATTCCCCCTCCCCCTTCAACATTCCCCCTCCTCCTTCAACATTCCCCCCTCCCCCTTCAACATTCCCCCCTCCCCTTCAACATTCCCCCCTCCCCCTTCAACATTCCCCCTCCTCCTTCAACATTCCCCCTCCCCCTTCAACATTCCCCCTCCCCTTCAACATTCCCCCCTCCCCCTTCAACATTCCCCCTCCTCCTTCAACATTCCCCCCTCCCCCTTCAACATTTCCCCCCTCCCCTTCAACATTCTCCCCTCCCCTTCAACATTCACCCCTCCCCCTTCAACATTCACCCCTCCCCTTCAACATTCTCCCCTCCCCTTCAACATTCCCCCCTCCCCTTCAACATTCCCCCTCCTCCTTCAACATTCCCCCCTCCCCCTTCAACATTCCCCCCTCCCCTTCAACATTCCCCCCTCCCCTTCAACATTCCCCCCTCCCCTTCAACATTCACCCCTCCCCCTTCAACATTCCCCCTCCCCCTTCAACATTCCCTCCTCCCCCTTCATCATTCCCCCCTCCCCTTCAACATTCACCCCTCCCCCTTCAACATTCCCCCCTCCCCTTCAACATTCACCCCTCCCCCTTCAACATTCCCCCCTCCCCTTCAACATTCCCCCCTCCCCTTCAACATTCACCCTCCCCTTCAACATTCACCCTCCCCCTTCAACATTCCCCCCTCCCCTTCAACATTCACCCCTCCCCCTTCAACATTCCCCCTCCCCCTTCAACATTCCCTCCTCCCCCTTCATCATTCCCCCCTCCCCCTTCAACATTCCCCCCTCCCCCCTCCCCCTTCAACATTCACCCCTCCCCCTTCAACATTCCCCCCTCCCCTTCATCATTCACCCCTCCCCTTCAACATTCCCCCCTCCCCTTCAACATTCCCCCCCCCCCCTTCAACATTCCCCCTCCCCTTCAACATTCCCCCCCCCCCCTTCAACATTCCCCCTCCCCTTCAACATTCCCCCCTCCCCCTTCAACATTCTCCCCTTCCCCTTCAACATTCACCCCTCCCCTTCAACATTCCCCCTCCCCCTTCAACATTCCCCCTCCCCCTTCAACATTCCCCCCTCCCCCTTCAACATGCACCTCTTCCCCTTCAACATTCACCCCCCACCCCCTCAACATTCACTCCCTCCACCACCGGCGCCCCCTGGCTGCAGTGTGCACCATCTACAAGATGCACTGCAGCAACTCGCCAAGGCTTCTTCGGCAGCACCTCCCAAACCCGCGACCTCTACCACCGAGAAGGACAGGGGCAGCAGGTGCATAGGAACACCACCACCTCCACGTTCCCCTCCGAGTCACACACCATCCTGACTTGGAAATATATCGGCTGTTCCTTCATCGTCACTGGGTCACAATCCTGGAACTCCCTTCCTAACAGCACTGTGGGAGCACCTTCACCACACGGACTGCAGCGGTTCAAGAAGGTGGTTCACCACCACCTTCTCAAGGGGCAATTAGGGACGGGCAATAAATGCCGGCCTTACCAGCGACACCCATATCCCGAGAACGAATTTTTTAAAAGCACTTCACAAAGCTGAAAACGAGCAGGCGTTGAGACGTTGCGGTAAAGTTCGGAGAGCTGACCAAAGGTGGTGAAACAATGACTTTAAGAAGGCTTTTAAAGATGGGGATAAAAGTAAGGGAGGAGGAGGGGATTGAGGAGGGAGCTCCCAGAAGTGGGGCCAAGGTGACTGAAGTGGAGGCAGGAAGAGGATGCGTAGGAGGCCAGAGGCAGAGAATCACGCTATGCCGGAGGGGACATACAGCTTGAAAAGGTTGCCGAGGTCGGGTGGGGGAGGAGGCCACGGAAGGACTTGCAGAAGAGGATGAGGATTTTCAACTTGAACTGTTTGGAGATGGGGAGCCAGTGTCGGTCAGCAGGAAGTGGGCGACTGGGATCAGGATGTAGATTGCGGAGTTCAGACGACTTGGAGTTTATGGCAGTTAGGAGACTGGCCAGGAGGGTGTTGAAGTAGCCGAGTCTCGTGGTGCAGGCACAGATAAGGGTTTACGTGGCAGTGCGGGTGGGTGGAGCTGAGCCATGTGGTGGGGTTGGAAATCAATGGTCTTGCTGATGCGTAAGATATGGGGTTTGAAGCTCCCTGTGGGTGCAGCAGAGCAGGTCTCCAGTCATCCTGGGTAATCCTTGTCACTGGACCAAGACCTAGCTCTGTCAGGCCTGTGTGGTGGCTGGTGTGCAACGGTCACCCCACATTAAAAAAAAACCACGCACAGGCATCTTCCACCCTTCAGGATGTAGTTCGGGACCTGGAACATTAGGTCCTTCATTGAAACACCTGTGAATTCATCCTTTTTTGGCGTGGAAGCAAGTCATCCTCGCTTCGAGGGACTGCCTATGATGATGATAGGTCTGCAAACTTGGAGATATTCCTTTCTCGTTCATGTGCTTATTGAGCTTCCCCTTAAATGCATTGTAATATATTTGCCTCATGGGTTCTTGCTTAAGAATTGCTATTGAGAACTAGTTGGTTTATGAGCAAAGGTTTAACAATCACACAACACATTACCAGTTCATCCACCAGGCTCACAACCACCTGCCTCATCGTGGATCCCCCGAACCCAACTGGCTGGGGTTTTATTGAGTCTTGTGAACATCACGTGACTGGCTAAGCCACTCCCAACTCAACAGCTCTACAACTATTTTAATAGAACATAAAATCAAGCACCCCCTTTTGGCACGGGCACGAGAACCCACAAATTACAAAATAAACTTTTACGGATACTTTAAATGAAATTAAAATTCTGTTCCCGGGGGTGATGATGCACTCCAGTCCCTCCGGCGCCCATCGAGCTGCCCGCTCCCCTCCGCACAGGATGCCCAAACATCAGGTCAACAGCTCTATAACTATTTTGTTGTTGAACATTAATACAAGAGCCCCCTGATTAAAGGGGGGCATGAAAACTGACACATTAAACAAATTAAACTCTTGACGGTAAACTTAAATCAAATTAAAATTTGGTTGCCGGGGGTGATGACGCATTCCAGTCCCTCCGGCGCCCACCTCTCGCGGAAGGCCGCGAGCGTACCGGTGGACACCGCGTGCTCCATTCCAAGGACACCCTGGCCCGGATGTAACCACAGAAGAGAGGCAGGCAGTCGGGCTGAACGACCCCCTCGACCGCCCGCTGCCTGGACCGGCTGATGGCACCCTTGGCCGTGCCCAGGAGCAGTCCTACGAGGAGGCCCTCGGACCTACCGCTCCCCTCCGCACAGGGTGCCCAAAGATCAGGAGTGTGGGACTGAAGTGCAGCCAGAATTTCAGGAGCAGCCCCTTTAAATAATGAAACAGGGGCTGCAACCTCGCACATTCCATAAAAACATGGAACACGGACTCTTCCAGACCGCAGAAATTGCAGGCAGCCTGGGAGCCCGTGAACCGGCTTAAAAACTTATTGCACAGGACTGCTCCATGCACCACCCTCCAGGCCAAGTCCCCGATAAATACTGGGAGGACTCCCGCGTTGGGAGCACTCCATTGGAGACCCCCACCTCCTCCGGACGGCAAGATGGTGCGCCATGGCGTGTCCGGACAGCAGACGAGAATTCAACAGCGCTACAACTCTTTTAATAGGAAACAAAATTACCCAATTAAGTCAAATGACCCCCAATCTGGGGGACACTCCAAACATTTTCCAACTGCCCTTTTTTTTTTTGTTTTGTGATTTTTTTTTGGGCAATAAAATCATAAATTCTTTCAAGTGCCCCCTATAAAAGGGGAGGGGGACACTAAAAACCCGGCAATGAAAACAAATTAAACTTTAAAACATATAAAATCAAATTAAAGTTTGGTTGCCGGGGGTGATGATACACTCCAGTCCCTCCGGCGCCCACCTCTCGCGGAAGGCCGCGAGCGTACCGGTGGACACCGCGTGCTCCATCTCCAGGGACACCCTGGCTCGGATGTAACCGCGGAAGAGAGGCAGGCAGTTGGGCTGAACGACCCCCTCGACCGCCCGCTGCCTGGACCGGCTGATGGCATCCTTGGCCAGGCCCAGGAGCAGTCCTACGAGGAAGCCCTCGGACCTACCCGCTCCCCTCCGCACAGGGTGCCCAAAGATCACGAGTGTGGGACTGAAGTGCAACCAGAAATTGAGGAGCAGCCCCTTTAAAGAATGGAACAGGGGCTGCAACCTCGCACATTCAATAAAAACGTGGAACACGGACTCTTCCAGACCGCAGAAATTGCAGGCGGCCTGGGAGCCCGTGAACCGGCTTAAAAACTTATTGCACAGGACTGCCCCGTGCACCACCCTCCAGGCCAAGTCCCCGATAAATAGAGGGAGGACTCCCGCATAGAGTGCACTCCATTGGGGACCCCCGCCTCCTCCGGACGGCAAGATGGTACGCCATGGCGTGTCCGGACGGCAGACGAGAATTCAACAGCTCTACAAACCGGTGAGCATACTCACAGGTGCATACATTACATGTATCTATATTATTTGCTTCAAGCACTCCCTGTGGTCGCAAGTTCCACTTTCCAACTGCTCTCTGGGAAAGAAGTTTTTCCTGAATTGCCCAGTGGATTTATTAGTGACTTTCTTCTAGTGAAGGCCCCCTTGTTTTTGACTCCTCTACAAGAGGAAACATCTTCTCTACGTCTACCCCGTCGAAACCCTTCTATGAGGTCACCCGTTTGCCGTCTCGATATTCAAGCTGGAGGAAACGGTGACTCATCCACAATCTATGGTAAGGACTGGACAAAAATAAGCAGCGTGGAAATGTGTGAGTGTTTCGAATTGATTGTGTTTGGATTGACCTGGATTTATCCCGCTCCTGATTGGTTCTGCCTCCCTCACAGTCAGCCTGGGGACCAGATACAATGTCTGCTGCGAAACAGAGGCCGAGAACTGTGTCGCGGGCGGTTGGACAAAAGGTGTGGACAAAAGATCTGCCGCCCGTTATACGCAGCGTCTGGGATTCCGCTCCACTGACTGCAATATTAACAATAAACAAACGTGGTAATAATGTTATCTTTGTTATGGCTCTTGTCACAGAGATCAGGCACCATGGAGGGGAATGTTTTGTGTCAGTATACTGGTTACACCGGTTCCCATTGTGCAAAGGGCTACATTTGTCCTCCCGCAAACTCATGGGATACAGAGATCATTATCATAGGCAGTCCCTCGAAGCGAGGATGACTTGCTTCCACGCCAAAAAGGGATGAGTTCACAGGTGTTTCAATGAAGGACCTGATATTCCGGATCCCGAACTACATCCTGAAGGGTGGAAGATGCCTGTGGGTGGATTGTTTTAACGTGGGGTGACTGTTGCTCACCAGCCACCACACGGGCTTTGACAGAGCGAGGTCTTGGTCCAGTGGCAAGGGTTAACCAGGACGACTGGAGACCAGCTCTGCTGCACGGACCTAGTGCGCGCTCATATCGCAGTGTGGGCTGGGCCCGTGCTGCCCCTGGGCGCAAATCCAGGCCGCTGACTGCAGTGCAGGCAGGTACAGCAGGAGCGACGATGTCGGGGCGGAGGAGCGGCGGGAGTTCGTAGAGGGATGTGATCGGGGCCCAGGAGAGGTGTGAGTTCGGGGCCCAGAAGAGGCGATACAGAGAATGGGGCAGCAGCCAGCACAACATCATCATTTTCTGCCGCAGCCGATCCCTTGATCACAGTGAAGGTCTGCTTTCAGGAAGTGGGCAACATTCACCTTGTAACTGGCACTGATCGCAGTAAACGAAGGCCCCCAAACTGACGGAGGAGCGCTCTTTGTACGCCCTGCGTCCTAAACCTGTCTCTGTCCTGTGCAGGAAATGGAAGCTTTCAGAGGCTGGAATTTCCCTTTGCATTTGGCGCCCTCATGTGGCGTCTTTGGATACACGTCAAACTGCAAAGCTGTGGTAATGGCACCAAAGAGGACCATCATCGTCATCGGCAGTCCCTCGCAATCGAGGAAGACTCGCTTCCACTCTTAAAATGAGTCCTTAGATGGCTGAACAGTCCAATACGAGAACCACAGTCCCTGTCCTTTCCAGAAGAAGGTGTAACCTCCACCTTGTTCCTTGAGCTGGCCTTCCCTTGCCCGCTGGGTCTCGCTTAGGGCGGCGATGTCGATATCAAAGCGTTTAAGTTCCCGGGCAACTATGGCAGTGTGGCTCAGTAACCTAACTCTCCCAGCCGAGCATCCGACTGCCTTTTGAATGTCAGTTCTGGCAGACACTTTCCAATATTTCATACCCTGTAAATAAAGAGCATCTTCTGAATAGCTCTTTTAAATAGCTCTACCCAACACAGTTAATCTCACAGATACATAGAAGCAGGCCCATCTGAGCGTGCCCCTGCCTGGCAGTTGTATCTCTTTAACTCCAACTCCTCCACACCTCTTAATACTCAGTGTGGCATTGAGGGCATCGCCTCATTGTTGTCAGGTTGATTCCTGAGATGAAGGGGTTGTCATATGTAAGGTTCAAAAATCCACGGCCGCATTTTATTGGAACACCCTAAGGACAAGAAAACCAAGATGAGATCGTCCTATACATTTTAAATGAACATTTTTGGCCAAGTAAATTCCTCAGACCAGGCAGGCTGGGAAATGTGTGGGCGGATACAGACATTGTGGAGTCTGGCTCACAAGCGAGACAGAGGCACTGGCCAATGGGGGAAAAGTGCATTCTGACAGGCCAATCAGGGGTTGAGTCGGGCCTGAAGTGGGGAAATCCTCAACCAATGGGGACTACCCGGCCCAGTTCGAAAATATGACTCACCCCTAATCAAATTATGAATGTGGACCATCATCTACCTAATTAATATGGACAGTGGACAATAGTCCTGAGATCACTGCGGTGATGGCCCATCAAAGGGAAAGCTCAAACCGATTGACTCCCAGGACTATTACAATGGACCAGCAGACTTTGAGGCACCAATGTGCACTGAAACAATACCCCTGTCCTCACACCTTCCCTGTACCTGTGACATCTTCTGATTAAATATTCAAAGCTATCTCCCCGCCCAAACTTACACAATGGACCACCAACTGAGTTTGGGCGCAAAAAGGCCAGAACTAAATTGGATACAAATATAGGACCTATGGAACCATTGATGGGGGAGAAGCAGCTGGAGCAGTAGGAGAAGGAATCGAGGAGCAGTAGCAGTCACAGACAGACAGAAACCGAGAGAGAACAGAGACGGACTGTTACCGGCTGGGAAACCTACCATCGAACGGGCCCTGGACTCGACTTGTGTGCAGAATATACAATCCAACTACCGAGAAGCCCAACATCGTCTCAAGAAGCCGAGCCGCACACCGAACAACTCTCCGAGGCCAACCAGCTGAAGAACCGGAGACCGAAGTAACTGGGAGAGGCAACATTCACTCCAGCTACCCCGTAAACCAACCAACCTAAGGCTAAAAAAAATAACTGTCAAAAGGGATGGTAAGTATTATCCCGGGGGTTCTTTTCCCAACTGTCAGCCTCGGTCAGTCAGGTAAAAAGGGGGGTGGGGGTGGTGTTGGAAATGTCTTGTAAAGATAAAATTGTGTAAGGTTTTTGTTGTGTCCGTTTCTTCCCATAGATTTTCATAGTTTATAATTGTGTGTCAGAAATGTGTTTTGATGAAGTTTGGCCTTGTTGGAAACTTACCGTGGTTAATAAATTGGACTTGCCCGTTTTTTTTTCTTCCAAGGACCACTTGTCTCTGAATGTTTTGTTTTCCCTTGTGGAAGCTCATAATCCACCAAAAGTCTGAGCTTAGAACCAGATGGGGGTGCGAGGGCGCTTCGAAACGGCCAGTTTAGTGGTCAGCGAGCCATAAGCTGCTGGACCGTCCCCTAGAAGGGACAGAGAGGCCCAATACACCAACAGCCACCAAAGACCCCCGTAATTGGGCAGAACAAAAACCCCCTACACATATGAAGAAAGGTTGAGCAGGTTGGGCCTCTACTCATTGGAGTTTAGAAGAATGAGAGGTGATCTTATTGAAATGTATAAGACTCTGAGGGGGCTTAACAGGGTAGATGCAGAGAGGATGTTTCCCCTCGTGGGGGAATCTAGAACTGGGGGCATAGTTTCAGAATAAGCGGTCGACCATATAAGACTAGGGTCCTGGTGAATCGAATAACTCGGGATGTAGAGAGGGCTTTAAACTAATTAGTAGGGGGAAGGATTCAGATGAGCGAAAACTCACAAAGTCAAAGAATAAGGAGAAGGCAATAGAGCAGGGTGGCACTGGGGGAAATGGAAACCAGAGCGTGACAGGAAGGGACAGGGTGTATAAACATAAAGGTGGATCAGAAAGTGAGGTCAAAGCAGGAAAAAATGGTAAAAACACAAATTTAAAATCTGAACGCACGTAGCATTCATAACAAAATAGATGAGTTGACAACACAAATAGATACAAATGGGTACGATCTGATAGACATTACAGAGTCGTGGGTTGCAAGGTGACCAGGTCTGGGAACTAAATATCCAGGGGTATTTGACAATTCGAAAGGACGGACAGAAAGGAAAAGGAGGTGGGGTAACACTGTTAAAAAAGGATGGATTCAGTGCATTAGTAAGAAACGATATTGGCTCAGAGGATCAAGATGTTGAATCAGTTTGGGTGGAGATAAGGAATAATAAGGGGAAAAAGTTGCTGGTGAGCGTAGTCTATAGGCCCCCAAACAGTAGCTACACTGTTGGATGGAGTATAAATCAAGAAATAATGGAGGCTTGTGATAAAGGAATGGCAATAATCATGGGCGATTTTAACCTTCATATTGATTGGACAAAGCAAATTGGCCAGGGTAGCCTTGAGGAAGAGTTCATAGAGTGTATCCGGGATAGTTTCCTTGAACAGTACATTGTGGAACCAACCAGGAAGCAGGCTATCTTAGATCTGGTACTGTGTAATGAGACAGGATTAATAAATGATCTCGTAGTAAAGGATCCTCTAGGAATGAGTGACCATAACATGGTTGAATTTCAAAATCAGTTGGAGGGTGAGAAAGTTGGACCTCAAACTAAGCTTAAACAAAGGAGACTACAAAGGTATGAGGGCAGTTGGCTAAAGTGGAATGGGAAAATAGACTAAAGAATGGGACGGTTGATGAGCAGTGGCAAACATTTAAGGAGATATTTCATAACTCGCAACAAAAATATATCCCAATGAGAAGGAAAGATTGGAAGAGAAGGGATAACCATCCGTGGCTAACTAAGGAAATAATGGATGGTATCAAATTGAAAACAAGGGCATACAGTGTGGCCAAGATAGATTTTTGGATATTAAGGGAATCAAGGGATATGGGGACTGTAGTGTCCTTACACTCTACTGTAAACTACTGTAAATCAACACGCGACACATACTGGAGACAAGGTCACTCTGTGACCTGTACCTTTATTCACAGGACCAAGAAGTGATGACCCTGCGTGGGACCTCCCTTTATATACCTGGATGACCAGGTAAGGAGTGTCTCCCACAAGTTCACCCTCTGTGGTCAAGGTGTGCATTTCTTAGGTGTATACAGTATTGCAGTGTTGTTACATGAAGATTACATACATGACATCACTTCCCCCCCCCCCAACGTCTTTGGGTCAAAGATTGTGTCTTTCAGACGGTCGACGCTCTCTCGTGGAGCGCCGCAGTTGGGGCTCTGATTGTTGAGCCTTGGCATGCGTCTTTGTCACCTGTGGTGATTCCGGCCTGTCCGGGCTGGCCGCAGGGACTGTGCATGCTGCTGAATGTTCTTGTTGCTTGTTCACTGGCGGTGGTGTGAATACCATCTCATGATCTTCCTCAGGTTCCTCAATATCCATGCTGAACCTTTTTTTTACTTGGTCCAGATGCTTGTGGCATATCTGTCCATTGTTGAGTTTTACCACTATGACCTAATTCCCCTCTTTGCCAATTACAGTATCCTCAAGCCACTTAGGCCCCAAGGCGTGATTAAGAACAAATACAGGGTCATCGATTTCTATACATCTCCCCTTTGAGTTACGGTCCTGGCACTAATTTTGGGACTGGCACTTGCCCTCAACAATGTCTGACAGGACTGGGTGAATGAGGGACAGCCGAGTTTTAATTGTGCATTTCATGAGTAGTTCCGCTGGCGGGACCCCCGTGAGTGAGTGCGGTCGGGACCTGTAGGCCAGCAGGAGGCGCGATAGGCGGCATTGAAGGGAGGGTCCTTGAATCCGGAGCATGCCCAGTTTTATGATTTGGACCGCATGTTCCGCCTGGCCATTGGAGGCCGGCTTGAACGGCGCTGTCCTGACATGTTTGATGCCATTACCCGACATGAACTCCCGGAATTCATAGCTACTGAAGCACGGGCCGTTGTCACTAACCAGGATGTCCGACAAGCCGTGGGTCGCAAAGACTGTACGCAGACTCTCCACAGTGGTGGATGTCATGCACGAATTCAATATGATGCACTCGATCCATTTCGAGTATGCATCGACAACAGTGAGGAACATTTTCCCCATGAGCGGGCCCACGTAGTCTACGTGAATACGTGACCATGGCTTGGTGGGCCAGGGCCACGGGCTGAGTGGGGCCTCCCTGGGGGGGCATTGCCCAGCTGGGCACACGTTGTGCACCTACGAACACAGTGTTCCAGGTCTGCATCAATTCCCGGCCACCATACATGTGACCGGGCAATGGCCTTCATCAGTACGATGCCTGGGTGCTCGCTGTGGAGTTCCCTGATGAATGCTTCCCTTCCCTTCTGGGGCATGACTACCCGGCTGCCCCACTGTAGTCAGTCGGCTTGGATGGAGAGTTCATCCATCTGTCTGTAAAACGGTCTGACCTCTTCAGGGCATGCTCCATGTGCGGGCGCCCAATCCCAAGTGAGGACACATTTCTTAATCAAGGATAGGAGGGGATGTCTGTTTATCCATGTTTTGATCTGGTGGGCTGTGATTGGGGAGCCTGGGCTGTCGAAAGCATCGACAACCATGACCATCTCAACGCTTTGCTCCGCTGCCCCCTCAGTGGTGGCCAGTGGAAGCCTGCTGAGCGCGTTAGCGCAATTTTCGGTGCCTGGCCGGTGCCGTATGGTGTAGTCATATGTAGCCAGCGCGAGAGCCCATCGCTGTATGCGAGCTGACACATTGGCATTGACAGCTTTGCTGTCTGACAACAGGGATGTTAACGGCTTGTGGTCCGTTTCTAACTCAAACCTTCTGCCAAAAAGGTACTGGTGCATCTTTTTCACCCCGTAGACACATGCGAGTGCTTCCTTCTCAACCATCCCATATCCCCTTTCTGCCTGGGAGAGCGACCTGGAGGCACAAGCCACAGGTTGGAGTTGGCCCTCATCATTACTCTGCTGCAACACGCACCCAACCCCATAGGATGATACATCACATGTCAAAACCAGTTTCTTACAGGGGTTGTACAGGGTCAACAGCTTGTTAGAACAAAGCAGGTTCTGCGCCCGATTGAAAGCCCGTTCCTGACAGTCCCCCCCAAAACCAATCGCAACCCTTACGCAGGAGCATGTGTAGCGGCTCCAACAATGTGCTTAAATTCGGCAGAAAGTTCCCGAAGTAGTTCAATAGTCCCAGAAATGAACACAACTCCGATGTGTTGCCGGGCCTGGGCGCACGACGGATCACCTCCGTTTTGGATTCGGTAGGCCGGATCCCATCTGCAGCAACCCTCCTGCCCAAAAACTCGACCTCTGGGGCCAAAAACACACACTTGGACTTCTTTAGTCGCAGGTCTACCCGGTCCAGTCGGCGTAGCACCTCCTCCAGGTTGTGGAGGTGTTCCTCGGTGTCACGACCCGTGATAAGGATGTCGTCCTGAAATACGATTGTTCCAGGGATGGATTTGAGCAAGCTTTCCATGTTCCTTTGAAAGATAGCGACCGCTGATCGAATGCCAAATGGGCACCTGTTGTTGACAAACAGTCCCTTGTGCGTGGTGATGGTGGTCAGTAGCTTGGGTCATGTAGGCTGAAGTGAGGTCCAACTTGGTGAACAGCTTGCCGCCTGCCAGCGTGGCGAAAAGATCCTCCGCTCTCAGAAGCGGGTATTGGTCTTGTAGTGACACTCGGTTGATAGTGGCCTTGTAGTCGCCACAGATCCTGACCAAGCCGTCCGCTTTTAGAACAGGGACGATGGGGCTTGCCCAGTCGCTGAATTCAACGGGCGAAATTATGCCCTCTCTTAGCAACCTGTCCAACTCACTCTCAATTTTCTCCCGCATCACATACGGCACAGCTCTGGCTTTGTGGTGCACTGGTCTGGCGTCTGGGGTGATGCGTATCACTACTTTGGTGCCCTTGAAAGTCCCGACACCAGGTTGAAATAGTGACTCAAATTTCTGTAGGACCTGTGAGCATGAACTTCGCTCCACAGATGAAATGGCGTGCACATCCCCCCATTTCCAGTTCATCTCGGCTAGCCAGCTCCTCCCCAAAAGCGCGGGACCATTTCCCGGGACAATCCAGAGTGGCAGCCGGTTCTCTGATCCATTATGTGTGACCACCAACATTACACTGCCTAACACTGGGATGATCTCTTTGGTGTACGTCCGTAATTGCGTGTCAATGCGTTCTAGTTTGGGTCTGCTAGCTCTGAGTGGCCATAGTTTCTCGAATTGTTGGACACTCATAAGTGACTGACTGGCCCCTGTGTCCAGCTCCATGTGTACCGGGAAGCCGTTTAATGGGACTTTCATCATCATAGGTGGCGTTTTGGTATATGGGCTGTGGATGTTTGCCACATGAACCCGCTGAACTTCAGCGTCCATTGCTGTGTCCCAGGCATAACCCTGCCTTGCAGACCCTTCTTGTGGTTCATCTGCTTCGTAAACCAGCCTCGTTGCGGGCTTCCTGCTCATCTGGCTAAATGTCCACTGAAGTTACAATTTCTGCAGATAAATTGTTGAAACCTGCAGGTTTTTGCAGCATGTCTGCCCCCGCACCCCCAGCATGAGCTGAGATTGTTGTGAACAAAAGGGCTGTTACCAGGCATTCCTCTCTGATTGTCTCTGATTACTCTTGAGCACTCTGTTAGTGGGTGTCAATGGCCCCATCCCGGGACGCATTGTCCCTTGTGATGGTGTAAATGTCCGTTCAACCTGCCATTGTCTCTGTTGAGGACCCACTCTAGAGTCTGTTACTGCCTAGGTGGTGTCGAATTGCCCTTGCCTGCCTGTGGGGTTCTGAGTCGCGTTTACCATGTTAACTCCCTGCTCCATTGCCACGTTGGGAGCAGAGTTGCGCGCGTATATGATCTTGGTTTCCTCCTCCCCCGCCATGAAGGTTTGAGCCATCAATGCCGCTGCTTCCAAGGTCAAGTCCTTGGTCTCAATTAGCTTCCTAAAAATCCCGGCATGACCAATGCCCTCAATGAAGAAATCCCGTAACATCTCCCCCCTGCAGGTGTCTGTGAACTTACAGAGGTTGGCCAAGCGCCAAAGGTCCGCAACAAAGTCCGGTATGCTCTGCCCTTCCCGATGTCGGTGTATATAGAATCGGTGTCGGGCCATGTGTATACTGCTCGTCGGTTTGAGGTGCTCACCGATCAGTTTGCTGAGCTCCTCAAAGATTTTGTCCGCCGGCTTCTCGGGTGCGAGCAGGTCTTTCATCGGCGCGTATGTCTTAGGTCCACAGCTGGTCAGTAGATGCGTCCTTCGCTTGTCAGCCACTGCATCTCCCAGCCAGTCCTTCATGACAAAGCTCTGCTGGAGCCTCTCAACGAAATCGTCCCAGTCCTCACCAACACAGTACCGTTCCTCTGTGCTACCGGCGGCCATTCTTGTGAGTCGTTGATCCTCGTTTCTCGTCGCCAAATGTTGTGTCCTTACACTCTACTGTAAACTACTGTAAATCAACACGAGACACATACTGGAGACAAGGTCACTCTGTGACCTGTATCTTTATTCACAGGACCAAGAAGTGATGACCCTGTATGGGACGTCCCTTTATATACCTGGATGACCAGGTGAGGAGTGTCTCCCACAAGTTCACCCCCTGTGGTCAAGGTGTGCATTTCTTAGGTGTATACAGTGTACAGTGTTGTTACATGAAGGTTACAGTTACATGAAGGTTACATACATGACAGGGACAGTGCAGGAAAGTGGAGTTGAGGTCGAAGATCAGCCATGATCTTATTGAATGGTGGAGCAGGCTCGAGGGGCCGAATGGCTTACTTCTGCTCCTATTTCTTATGTCCTTATCTCATGACATGTCCCGTGGGTTTGACTTTTTCTGGCGTCCATCAGATCGAATATAATTAGTGCCGTAACTTGCTGGAAGTACGAGCTGATAATGGCACGGTGTGGGCCTCTGGGATTTTAGTGAACGACAGGACTAACAGTCTATCTCCGTAACCAATGAGATGTAAGGATTGAGAAAGCAACAGATGAAGGAAATAGAGCAAATTAGAGTCAAATCAGAAAGAGAAATAAAGAGAGGGGGAAAAGATTGGATTAAGAGAGACACAGAAAGGAAAACATTTAAAAAAAAATTAAAATCTCCAAGAATAATTTACTACATGCAGGAATGAGACTCCACAGTTTAAATTGTTCCCTTTCTGGGCTGGAGAGGTTGAATGGCGTTGCATTAACAATTATCACAGTGTTAAAAGGTACTTCCGCTGTTTAGTTCCAGCCCTAACTTTCTGTGGCGGGTTTAACGGGCGATTAATGAGCAGATCCAGCAAGTTCTTAAAAATAACAGGGAGGTTGAGGGCCAAGCAATCGGCAGAGTGGCGCAAATCGAGCAGCAAGTTCTGGAGATTCGCAACTCACAGCGTATCTCAATCCCCAGAACTTGCCGGCCAGTTCTGCGCAGTAATAACGACGGGCGTTGATAACACACGGGACGATCTGGCCCAGTGTGGTTGCCTGCCATTCCTCTGCCTGCTATTTTAACAGAATCAAGAATCGCTTTATCCTAGAGGGGCTAACCCCCTGAGCCCAAATAGCAGACAGGAGAACGTCATACAAACACTTTGGTCGGGCAATTCCCGGGGCCTGCTCCAGCTCTGCTGCCATTTCTGTGCCAGGCCCATGGTGCAACTGTTGTGTATCTGTAAAGCATGCACTCCCATGTTCCATCACCAGGGAGCTCACCCCCTGAAGTCCCAAAGGATCCCAGCATCCCTTGGGAGCACTGTATATAAGCCGGCCCCCAAGGCCTCTTCCTCACTCTGGAGTATCTTATTAAAGACTGAGGTCACTGTTACTTTAACCTCCCTGTGTGCAGCCTCACCTGTGTTAGGAACACAACAACTGGCGACGAGAATACAAATCCAACGCAAAGATGCAGCAAACTGTGGGCATCCTGGAGAAGTTCTCGGAGGGTGAGGATTGGGAAAACTATGTCGAACGGTTAGACCAATACTTTGTAGCCAACGAGCTGGACGGAGAAGGAAGCGCTGCAAAAAGGAGAGCGGTCCTCCTCACGGTCTGCGGGGCACCGACCTACAGCCTCATGAAGAATCTTCTGCCTCCGGTGAAACCCACAGATAAGTCGTATGAGGAACTGTGTACACTGGTTCGGGAGCATCTTAACCCGAGGGAGAGCGTGCTGATGGCGAGGTATCGGTTCGACACGTGCCAGTGATCTGAAGGTCAGGAAGTGGCGAGCTACGTCGCCGAGCTAAGGCGACTTGCAGGACAATGTGAGTTTGATGGCTACCTGGAGCAAATGCTCAGAGACTTTTTTGTACTGGGCATTGGCCACGAGACCATCCTACGAAAACTTTTGACTGTAGAGACACCGACCCTTAGTAAGGCCATTGCGATAGCACAGGCGTTTATGTCCACCAGTGATAACACCAAACAAATCTCTAAGCACACAAGTGCTAGCAATGTTCATCAATTAACTGGAACTGTGTTTGCGAGCAGAAATGTACAGGGCAGAACCCACGAGTCTGCAACTGCCAGCAGGCCTCAGGTGACCCAGATGACTCAGAGTCCCCAACAAAGGATGAATGCAAGGCAATTCACACCTTGTTGGCATTGAGGAGGCTTCCATTCAGCTTATTCATGCCACTTCAAAGGGTATGTTTGCAAGAGCTGTGGAACAATGGGGCACCTCCAACGAGCTTGCAAACGAGCTGCAAGCTCTGCAAAACCTGCTAACCACCACGTGGCAGAGGAAGATCGGTCCATGGTGGATCAAAGCAATTTCGAGCCTGAAAGAGAGGAGGCAGATGCTGAAGTACACGGGGTGCACACATTTTCGGTGAAATGTCCAACTATAATGCTAAACGTAAAATTGAATGGCTTACCCGTAGCCATGGAACTGGACACTGGCCCTAGCCAATCCGTCATGAGTAAAAAGATGTTTGAGAGACTGTGGTGCAACAAGACATTCAGTCCAGCCCTGAGCCCCATCCACACGAAACTGAGAACGTACATCAAAGAGCTTATCACTGTCCTGGGCAGCGCCATGGTCAAGGTCACCTACGAGGGCACGGTGCATGAACTGCCACTCTGGATTGTCCCGGGCGATGGCCCCACACTGCTTGGAAGGAGCTGGCTGGGCAAAATCCGCTGGAACTGCGATGACATCCGAGCGCTATCACATGTCGATGAGGCCTCATGTACCCAGGTTCTTAACAAATGTCCTTCCCTTTTTGAGCCAGACATTGGAAACTTTTCTGGGGTGAAGGTGCGGATCCACTTGGTCCCAGAGGCACGACCCATTCACTACAAGGCGCGAGCGGTACCTCACATGATGAGGGAGAGAGTGGAAATCGAGCTGGACAGGCTGCAACGTGAGGGCATCATCTCCCCAGTGGAATTCAGCGAGTGGGCCAGCCCGATTGTTCCAGTATTCAAAAGTGATGGCACGGTCAGGATTTGCGGCGATTATAAAGTAACTATTAATCGTTTCTCGCTACAGGACCAATACCTGCTACCGAAGGCAGACGACCTATTTGCGACGCTGGCAGGAGGCAAGACGTTCACCAAGCTCGACCTGACTTCGGCCTACATGACGCAGGAGCTAGAGGAGTCTTCGAAGGGCCTCACCTGCATCAACACGCACAAGGGACTGTTCATCTACAACAGATGCCCGTTTGGAATTCGGTCATCTGCAGCGATCTTCCAGAGAAACATGGAGAGCCTACTCAAGTCGGTACCACACACGGTGGTTTTTCAGGATGACATATTGGTCACGGGTCGGGACACCGTCGAGCACCTACAAAACCTGGAGGAGGTCCTCCACCAACTGGATCGCGTAGGGCTGCGGCTGAAGAGGTCGAAATGCGTCTTCATGGCAACAGAAGTGGAGTTTTTGGGGAGAAAGATCGCGGCGGATGGCATTCGGCCCACAGACGCCAAGACAGAGGCTATCAGGAACGCGCCCAGGCCACAGAATGTCACGGAGCTGCGGTCGTTCCTGGGACTCCTCAACTATTTTGGTAACTTCCTACCGGGGTTAAGCACCCTTTTAGAGCCCCTCCATGTGTTATTGCGTAAAGGTGAGAACTGGGTATGGGGAAAAAACCAAGTAATTGCTTTTGAGAAAGCCAGAAACATTTTATGCTCCAACAAGCTGCTTGTATTGTATAACCCGTGTAAAATACCTGTGATAGCATGTGACACGTCATCGTACGGAGTCAGGTGTGTATTACAACAAGCTAACGTTGCAGGGAAGTTGCAACCTGTCGCCTATGCTTCCAGGAGCTTGTCTAAGGCCGAGAGGGCCTACAGCATGATTGAGAAAGAGACATTAGAGTGTGTGTTCGGGGTAAAGAAAATGCATCAGTACCTATTTGGCCTCAAATTTGAGCTGGAAACCGATCACAAGCCCCTTACATCCCTGTTCGCTGAAAACAAGGGGATAAATACTAATGCCTCAGCTCGCATACAAAGGTGGGCACTCGCGCTATCAGCATATAACTATACCATCCGCCACAGGCCAGGCACCGAGAACTGTGCGGTTGCTCTGTCGGCTACCATTGCCCACCACGGGGGTGGATTTTTAAAAAATGTTTTATTCGTTGCCAATCTTTCCAATTCTTTGTCAGATCAACTTGTCAGATCACAAACACCAGAGGTCACCTTGGGCCCATTCAAGGATCACTCTGCGCCAATGCTCTTAGCCAAAAGGCCTAGAGCCAAAGCACCGTTCCTGGAAGTACTGCAATACCAGGTTCGTGCCATGGAGGTGGACGGGGCAGGCCCCCCACCCACCTCCTATTTCCAAAAAGCATAGGAGAACCACCTTCCTGATCCAGGGAGAACCACTTTCTGGTCATGGTTACTCCCCTGTCAGGTCAGTTACGCATGATCTTAGCCAAAAGATCGAAGGGGTGGAAATAGCGCAGCCTGCAAACTTGTTGATGGTGGCACAGCCCGCAGACTTGTTGATGGTCATGGAAGCGTTTGAAAATGATAAATCACTTGTCACGGCCCGCCAGATTCGGACTTGGACCAGCCAAGATCCTCTGCTGTCCCTAGTAAAAAACTGTGTACTGCATGGGAGCTGGGCCAGCATCCCCATTGAAATGCAAGAGCTAATCAAGCTGTTCCAGCGACGAAAGGACGAGCTGTCCATTCAGGCAGACTGCCTGTTGTGGGGTAACCGCGTAGTATTGCCCAAAAAGGGCAGGGAGACGTTCATCTCGGATCTCCACAGCACACACCCGGGTATAGTAATGATGAAAGCGTGTGGTGGCCCGGTATCGACTCTGACTTAGAGTCCTGTGTACGGCAATGCAGCGTGTGTGCTCAGTTGAGCAACGCGCCCAGAGAGGCACCACTAAGTTTGTGGTCCTGGCCCTCCAGACCATGGTTGAGGATCCATGTCGACTATGCGGGCCTGTTTCTCGGTAAAATGTTCCTGGTGGTGGTGGATGCTTTTGCAAAATGGATTGAATGTGAAATAATGTCGGGAAGCACCGCCACCGCCACCATTGAAAGCCTGAGGGCCATGTTTGCCACCCACGGCCTGCCTGACATACTGGCCAGTGACAACGGGCCATGTTTCACCAGTGCTGAATTTAAAGAATTCATGACCCGCAATGGGATCAAACATGTCACCTCGGCCCCGTTTAAACCAGCCTCCAATGGGCAGGCAGTACAAACCATCAAACAGAGCCTTAAGCGAGTCACAGAAGGCTCACTCCAAACCTGCCTGTCCCGAGTACTGCTCAGCTACCGCACGAGACCCCACTCGCTCACAGGGGTGCCCCCGGCTGAGCTACTCATGAAAAGGACACTTAAAACCAGACTCTCGCTGGTTCACCCCAACTTGCATGATCAGGTAGAGAGCAGGCGGCAGCAACAAAATGTAAACGATGGTCGCACCACTGTGTCACGGGAAATTGATTTGAATGACCCTATGTATGTGCTAAATTATGGACATGTCCCAAGTGGATCGCGGGCACGCTGATAGCTAAAGAAGGGAATAGGGTGTTTGTAGTCAAACTAGACAATGGACACATTTGCAGAAAGCACCTGGACCAAACGAGGCTACGGTTCACAGACTGCCCTGAACAACCCACAGCAGACACCACCTTTTTCGAGCCCACAACACACACCCAAAGGATCAACGACACCACTCCGGACCAGGAAATCGAACCCATCACGCCCAACAGCCCAGCAAGGCCAGGCTCACCCAGCAGCCCTGCAGGGCCAACAACACGCCAGCCCAGCGAGGGCACAGCCAACACACCAGAACAGACATTTGTACCGAGGCGGTCCACCAGGGAAAGAAAGGCTCCCGACCGCCTCACCTTGTAAATAGTTTTCACTTTGACTTTGGGGGGGCGGAAGTGATGTTGTGTATCTGTAAAGCCTGCACTCCCATGTTCCGCCACCAGGGAGCGCATCCCTTGAAGTCTCAAGGGATCCCAGCATCCCTTGGGAGCACTGTATATAAGCCGGCCCCTAAGGCATGTTACTCACTCTGGAGTGTCTTATTAAAGACTAAGGTCACTGTTACTTTAACCTCCCTGTGTGCAGCCTCATCTGTGTTAGGAACACAATAGCAACGTCCCAAAACACTTCACAACCAGCAAGTTGCTTTTGAAGTGCAGCCACTGATCTTGTAAAAGAAAGAAAGACTTGCATTTATATAGTACCTTTCACCACCACCGGATGTCTCAAAGCGTTTTACAGCCAATGAAGTACTTTTGAAGTGCAGTCACTGTTATAATGTGGGAAACGCGGCAGCCAATTTGTGTACAGCAAGCTCCCACAAACAGCAATGTGATAATGACCAGATAATCTGCTTTGTTTTAGTGATGTTGATTGAGGGATAAATATTGCCCAGGACACCGGGGAGAACTCCCCTGCTCTTCTTTGAAATAGTGCCATGGGATCTTTTACGTCCACCTGAGAGAGCAAACGGGGCCTCGGTTTAACGTCTCATCCAAAAGACGGCACCTCCGACAGTGCAGCGCTCCCTCAGCACTGCACTGGGAGTGTCAGCCTGGATTTATGTGCTCAAGTCCCTGGAGTGGGACTTGAACCCACAACCTTCTGACTCCGAGGCGAGAGAGTGCTGCCCACTGAGCCACAGCTGACAAAATTCCCCAATGCATAGAAAATCCCCAGCCATGGCTCTGTCCCCTTTGCTTCACTGACCTATAAAGAGTGGGTCGAGGTACCGCCCTAACAAGGCTGACTGGGAACTATTACGCTCATAATAAAGGATGAAACTGAGTACTGTAAGCAATGAGTAAGTGTGACCTTAGTTCCTTTGATTAAACTCCAGAGTGCTGGTACAGCGTGGGTGACCTGCTTATATACCGTGCTCCCAAGGGATGCTGGAATCCCTTGGGACTCCAACAGGTAGGCCCTCTGGTGGTGGTGTAATACAGGTTGCAAGGGGTTAAATACTTAACATCACTCCCCCGTGAATAGTACACTTATTTAGCAGGTGAGACGACCTGAGGCTTTTCGCTCCCTTGTTGATCGTCTCGGTACAAATGTGGGTGTGGGTGAGTTGGTTAGTTCTTCATTGGGCTGTTGGGCAGCCGGCCTTGCTGGGCTGCTGGGGATGGTGAGTTCAGCTTCGTGGTCAACCATGATGTCAGTTGTCATGTGTGTGTGTTGGAGGGTCGAAGTTGGTGGTGTCCTCTTCGGGTTGTTCGTGGCTGTTTGTGAATCACAATTTGGTTTGGTCCAAATGCTTTCTGCACGTTCGTCCATTTGACCTGAAACGCCCTACTCCCTTCTTTGGCTATGACAGTGCCAGCAAGCCATACAGGGTCCTTGACTTCAATATCGTGTGGCAAGTTTGCGCGATCATGGTACATGTTTTGTTGATGCCGCCTGCCCTCGACGTGATCATGGAGATCAGGGTGGACAAGAGAGAGCCTTGTTTTTAGCGCCCTTTTCATGAACAGCTCGGTTGGGGGAACCCCGGTGAGTGAGTGGGGTCTGGTGCAGTAGCTGAGCAGGACTCGGGACAGCCGGGTCTGCAGGGAGCCTTCTGACACATGTTTCAAGCTTTGCTTGATGGTTTGGACTGCCCGTTCTGCCTGGCCGTTGGATGTGGGCTTGAACGGGGCAGATGTGACGTGTTTGATCCCATTGTGGATCATGAATTCCTTAAATTCAGCACTGGTGAAACACGGCCCATTGTCACTAACAAGGACATCAGGCAGGCCGTGCGTGGCAAACATGGCTCGTAGGTTTTCGATGGTGGCGGTGGACGTGCTTACAGACATTATTACACTCTCAATCCATTTTGAATAAGCATCCACAACAACTAAAAACATTTTGCCTAGGAATGGGCCCGCAAAGTCAACGTGGATCCTGGACCACGATTTGGAGGGCCATGACCACAAACTTAGCGGTGCCTCTCTGGGTGCATTGCTCAGTTGAGAGCAAGTGTTGCACTGGCGCACGCATGACTCTAAGTCTGAGTCGATGCCAGGCCACCACACATGGGATCTGGCTATAGCTTTCATCATTACTATGCCTGGCTGGGTACTGTATAGGTCGCGTATGAACGTTTCCCTGCCTTTCTTAGGCAAAACCATGCGATTACCCCACAAAAGACAGTCCGCCTGTATGGACATTTCATCTTTGCACCGCTGGAACGGTTTGATCTCATCATGCATCTCCGCTGGGATGCATGAGGACACAGTTTTTTACCAAGGACAGTAAAGGATCCTGGCTGGTCCAGGTCCTGATCTGGTGGGCCGTAATGGGAGACTTTTCGTTTTCAAATGCATCCATCACCAAGAGCAAGTCCGCTGGCTGTGCCATTTCCACCCCGGTGGTAGGCAATGGCAGCCGACTGAGAGCATCTGCGCAGTTCTCTGTGCCCAGTCTGTGGCGGATTACATAGTTGTATGCCGACAGCGTGAGTGCCCATCTTTGGATAAGGGCAGAGGCATTGGTGTTAATCCCTTTGCTCTCTGAGAATAGAGATATGAGCGGCTTATGGTCAGTTTCAAGATCAAACTTGAGACCAAACAGATACTGGTGCATTTTTTTCACCCCGTAAATGCACGCCAGAGCTTCTTTTTCAATCATGCTGGAGGCCCTTTCGGCCTTGGACAAACTCCTGGACGCATAGGCTACCGGTTGCAATGTTCCCGATTCGTTAGCCTGTTGTAACACACACCCGACCCCCGTATGACGACGCATCGCAAGCTAGCACTAAAGGTTTACATGGGTTATACAGGACAAGCAGTTTGTTGGAACATAACAGATTTCTAGCTTTCTCAAAAGCAGCCTCTTGTGAATTCCCCCATACCCAGTCGTCTCCCTTGCGCAGTAGCGCACGTAGGGGTTCTAGCAGGGTGCTTAACCCAGGTAGGAAATTACCAAAATAGTTAAGGAGTCCCAGGAACGACTGCAGCTCCGTCACGTTCTGTGGTCGCAGCGCGTTCCTGATGGCCTCCGTCTTGGCGTTGGTGGGTCTGATGCCGTCTGCTGCGATTCTTCTTCCTAAGAACTTGACCTCCTGCGCCAGTCCCATGCGATCTAGCCAACTTAAAACCTCTTCCAGGTTCTGCAAGTGCTCCATGGTGTCCAGACCTGTAACCTGGAAAACCACGGTGCGAGGAACCGACTTTAGCAGGCTCTCCATGTTCCTTTGGAAGATAGCCGCGGCCGACCGAATCCCGAACGGGCACCGGTTATAGATGAACAGACCTTTGTGCGTGTTGATGCAGGTGAGGCCTTTCGAAGATTCCGCCAGCTCCTGCGTCATGTAGGCCGAGGTCAGGTCCAGCTTGGTGAACGTCTTCTCTCCAGCCAGGGTCGCAAATAGGTCATCTGCCTTGGGTAGCGGGTACTGGTCCTGTAGCGAAAAACGTTTAATCGTTACTTTATAGTCCCCACAAATTCTGATCGTGCCGACGCCTTTGAGAACCGGGACAATCGGACTGGCCCACTCGTTGAATTTCACCGGCGCGATGATGCCTTCTCGCTGCAGCCTGTCCAGCGCAATTTCCACTTTCTCTCGCATCATGTACGGTACCGCTCGTGTCTTGTGGTGGACGGGTCGCATACCGGGAGCCAAGTGGATCTGCACTTTCGCCCCCAAGAAATTTCCAATGCCTGGCTTAAACAACGACGGGAACTTGCTCAGAACCTGGGCACATGAGACGTCGTCGACAGACGAGAGCGCTCGGATGTCGTCCCAGTTCCAGCGGATTTTTCCCAGCCAGCTTCTGCCAAACAGTGTGGGGCCATCCTCTGGTACTATCCATAGTGGGAGTTCGTGCACTGCTCCATCATAGGAGACTTTTACTTCTGCGCTGCCAATAACAGGGATCAGCTTTTTGGTGTAAGTTCTTAGCTTGGTGTGAATGGAGCTAAGCTTGGTCCTGTGTGCCTTGTTGCACCACAGCCTGTCGAAGGCCTTTTTGCTCATGATAGACTGACTCGCACCCATGTCCAGTTCCATGGATACTGGAATTCCGTTCATTTCAACTAGTACCATGATCGGTGGACATTTCGTGGCGAAGGTGTGTACCTCGTACACTTCTGCCTCGTTGGTTCGAGTCTCCAGTTCAGCCTGATCCACCATGGATCGGTCTTCCTCTGCAACGTGGTGGTTTGCAGGGTTTGCAGCTCGTCTGCACATTCGCTGGAGGTGACCCATTGTTCCACAGACTTTGCACGCACAGTGTTTGAAGCGGCATTGATGGGCTCGATGATCACCTCCACAGCACCAACAAGGTGTTAACTGCATTAACGTTTGATGGTGGACTCTGGGCCATCTGAGGTCGTGCAGCTGCCGGCGTGTACGTTCTGCCATATGCATTCCTGCCTGAAAATGACGTTACTTTGTGTACAATACTTGCCGAAACATCTTTATGCTTCAAAATTTGTTTGGTGTTATCGCTGGTGGACATAAATGCCTGGGCTATCGTTATGGCTTTGCTCAGGTTCGGTGTTTCAACAGTCAATAGTTTGCGAAGGATAACCTCATGGCCAATGCCAAGCACAAAAAAGTCTCTTAGCATTTGCTCAAGGAATCCATCGAATTCGCAATGTCCTGCAAGGCGCCTTAGTTCGGCGATGTAGCTCGCCACTTCCTGCCCTTCAGACCGTTGACACGTGTAGAACTGATACGTTGCCATCAAAACACTTTCCTTCGGATTTAGTTGCTCCCCGACCAGCGTACACAGTTCTTCATAGGATTTGGTTGTTGGTTTCACCGGAGCTAGAAGATTCTTCATAGGTTGTTGCCCCACAGACAGTGAGGAGGATCGCCCTTCGTTTGGCAGCGTTCTCGTCCCCTTCCAGCTCGTTGGCCACGAAGTATTGGTCGAGTCGCTCCACGAAGGCCTCCCAATCATCCCCTTCTGAGAACTTCTCCAGGATACCAACAGTTCTTTGCATTTTCGTGTGGTTGTTCGTTATCTCGTCGCCAACTGTTACGCTCACGATAAAGTGATTACAACTGAGTACTGTATGCAATGAGTAAGTGTGACCTTAGCTCCTTTAATTAAACTCCAGAGTGTTCGTACAGCATGGGAGGCCTGCTTATATACAGTGCTCCCAAGGGATGCTGGGATCCCTTGGACCTCCAACAGGTAGGCCCTCTGGTGGTGGTGTGATACAGGTTGCCAAGGGTTACATACATAACAGCCAAGGGGGCCATTAACCGGTCCAGGCAGCGGGCGGTCGAGGGGGTTGTTCAGCCCGACTGCCTGCCTCTCTTCCGCGGTTACGTCCGAGCCAGGGTGTCCCTGGAGATGGCGCACGCGGTGCCCACCGGTACGCTCGCGGCCTTCCGCGAGAGGTGGGCGCCGGAGGGACTGGAGTGCATCATCACCCCTGGGAACAGAATTTTAATTCGATTTGGCAAAGTTCCCAGTTCATTTGTAAATTTATGGGTGCTAGTGCCCTTACCAAAAGGGGGCACTTGATTTAAAGTTATTTTAAAATAGTTGTGGAGCTGTTGCACTGTGAGTGGCTTAGCCAGTCACGTGATGTTCGCAAGACTCAATAAAACCCCGGTTAATTGAGTTCAGGTTCTCCACGATGAGATATGCAGTTGTGAGCCTGGTGGATGAACTGGTAGGGTTCAGTTTGATTGTCAAATCTTTGCTAATAAACAAACTAGTTCTTTGCAGCAAGTACGTAGCGGTGACTTCTTAAGCAAAGAGCCCATGAAGCAAATACACTGCAACCACAAACCTTCTGATTCAGATGCGAGTGTGCTACATGTGTGGAGTTCAAGGCCTGTATTAAGTGCTCCATTTGGGCCTATTTCCCAATGGCGCGTGTGGTGTGGCACTCAGCTATTCAGGGCACGTAGCTGCCAAGCTCGATTCCCAATCCATGCTGAGTTAGCTGATCTGAGAAAGGATGGTGCAGTTGACTTCAGTAGCCCTGGGCTCGGCAGGAGAAAATCAGCCAGGGCTCCTGATCGCTGACTGAGCTTCAGAACAGGATCAGCCTTGGCAGCGATGTCCTCCATGCTGAGTACCCTGCCACAACTCAGCTGCCCCGTGTCCTAACTCGCACCGAGTCCCGCTCACCCATCACCCCCTGTGCTCACTGCCCCGTGTCCTAACTCGCACCAAGTCCCACTCACCCATCACCCCCTGTGCTCACTGCCCCGTGTCCTAACTCGCACCAAGTCCCATTCACCCATCACCCCCTCTGCTCGCTGACCCCGTGTCCTAACTCGCACCAAGTCCCACTCACCCATCACCCCCTGTGCTCGCTGACCCCGTGTCCTAACTCGCACCAAGTCCCACTCACCCATCACCCCCTGTGCTCACTGCCCCGTGTCCTAACTCGCACCAAGTCCTGCTCACCCATCACCCTCTGTGCTCGCTGCCCCGTGTCCTAACTCGCACCGAGTCCCACTCACCCATCACCCTCTGTGCTCACTGCCCCGTGTCCTAACTTGCACCAAGTCCCATTCACCCATCACCCCCTCTGCTCGCTGACCCCGTGTCCTAACTCGCACCAAGTCCCACTCACCCATCACCCCCTGTGCTCGCTGACCCCGTGTCCTAACTCGCACCAAGTCCCACTCACCCATCACCCCCTGTGCTCACTGCCCCGTGTCCTAACTCGCACCGAGTCCCGCTCACCCATCACCCCCTCTGCTCGCTGACCCCGTGTCCTAACTCGCACCAAGTCCCATTCACCCATCACCCCCTCTGCTCGCTGCCCCGTGTCCTAACTCGCACCGAGTCCCACTCACCCATCACCCCCTGTGCTCAGTGCCCCGTGTCCTAACTCGCACCGAGTCCCGCTCACCCATCACCACCTGTGCTCGCTGACCCCGTGTCCTAACTCGCACCGAGTCCCACTCACCCATCACCCCCTGTGCACACTGCCCCGTGTCCTAACTCGCACCGAGTCCCGCTCACCCATCACCCCCTCTGCTCGCTGCCCCGTGTCTTAACTCGCACCGAGTCCCACTCACCCATCACCCGCTGTGCTCACTGACCCCGTGTCCTAACTCGCACCGAGTCCCGCTCACCCATCACCCCCTGTGCACACTGCCCCGTGTCCTAACTCGCACCGAGTCCCGCTCACCCATCACCACCTGTGCTCACTGCCCCGTGTCCTAACTCGCAACGAGTCCCACTCACCCATCACCCCCTGTGCTCACTGCCCCGTGTCCTAACTCGCACCGAGTCCCGCTCACCCATCACCCCCTGTGCACACTGCCCCGTGTCCTAACTTGCACCGAGTCCCGCTCACCCATCACCCCCTGTGCTCAGTGCCCCGTGTCCTAACTCGCAACGAGTCCCACTCACCCATCACCCCCTGTGCTCACTGTCCCGTGTCCTAACTCGCACCGAGTCCCGCTCACCCATCACCCCCTCTGCTCGCTGCCCCGTGTCCTAACTCGCACCGAGTCCCGCTCACCCATCATCCCCTGTGCCCCGTGTCCTAACTCGCACCAAGTCCCGTTCACCCATCACCCCCTGCGCCCCATGTCCTAACTCGCACCAAGTCCCGTTCACCCATCATCCCCTGTGCCCCGTGTCCTAACTCGCACCAAGTCCCGTTCACCCATCACCCCCTGTGCCCCGTGTCCTAACTCGCACCAAGTCCCGTTCACCCATCACCCCCTGTGCTCCGTGTCCTAACTCGCACCAAGTCCCGTTTACCCATCACCCCCTGTGCTCCGTGTCCTAACTCGCACCAAGTCCCGTTCACCCATCACCCCCTGTGCTCCGTGTCCTAACTCGCACCAAGTCCCGTTCACCCATCACCCCCTGTGCCCCGTGTCCTAACTCGCACCAAGTCCCGCTCACCCATCATCCCCTGTGCTCCGTGTCCTAACTCGCACCAAGTCCCGTTCACCCATCACCCCCTGTGCTCCGTGTCCTAACTCGCACCAAGTCCCGTTCACCCATCACCCCCAGTGCCCCGTGTCCTAACTCGCACCAAGTCCCACTCACCCATCACCCCCTGTGCTCCGTGTCCTAACTCGCACCAAGTCCCGTTCACCCATCACCCCCTGTGCCCCATGTCCTAACTCGCACCAAGTCCCGTTCACCCATCACCCCCTGTGCTCCGTGTCCTAACTCGCACCAAGTCCCACTCACCCATCACCCCCTGTGCTCCGTGTCCTAACTCGCACCAAGTCCCACTCACCCATCATCCCCTGTGCTCCGTGTCCTAACTCACACTGAGTCCCACTCACCCATCACCCCTGTTGCTCGCTGACCTACATTGACTCCCGGTTAAGCAACACCTCGATTTTAAATTTCTCATCCTTGTTTTCAAATCCCTCCATGGCCTCGCCCCTCCCTATCTCTGTAATCTCTTTCAGCCCCACAACCCCCCGAGATGTCTGCGCTCCTCTAATTCTGCCCTCTTGAGCATCCCTGATTATAATCGCTCCACCATCGGTGGCCGTGCCTTGTGTGGCTAGGCCCCAAGCTCTGGAACTCCCTCCCTAAACCTCTCCGCCTCTCTACCTCTCTTTCCTCCTTCAAGACGCTCCTTAAAACATACCTCTTTGACCTAGCTTTTGGTCACCTGTCCCAATATGTCCTTATGTGGCTCGGTATCAAACGTCACTTGTTAATCACTCCTGTGAAGCGCCTTAGGACATTTACTACATTAAAGGCGCTATATTAATATAAGTTGTTGTTGTTGTTGCTTGGGCTTTGTAATCTGAGCGTCGGTTTAGTTCCCATTCAAAAGTAAAAATCAGGGCAACGTTTGGGGCTGTATTTTCCGGTCCCTTGCGCTCGGGGTTGCGCCGCGGAGCGGTGTGAAAGGCGGCGGTGAGGTCTCCAGCGCCCTGCCGTGAACCTCGGGTCGGGTTTAGCGGAGGCGCTGAGCAGCACGGCCGGGAAGAGCTGCGCCGGGTGTGCGACGCCCCGGTTAAGACACCGGCAGGAGTTTGGACCCTTGCCCGATCCGTCCACCCGGAAGTGCGCCCGCATTGACCCCTGGGAAACCAGAGCGGTCCAGCATAGCCGGCAGTGAGGGAGGGAAAGTACTCCCAAGGTCAGTGCGAGTGTTTGTTCTTTCAGGTTTTTAATTATTTGTGACGGTGGCAATGTTTTGGGAATGTTTTTGTAGGTTTTTTTTTAAAGGTTTACCCCCCCCCCCCCCTCCCCCACAGCCTCTCTCGGAGCGCACATGGGGCCCGGCACTTTAGCTCGAGGAGTTTCCCATCCTTGTGCCCCAAGAGGTGTACAACACCTCCCTTAGCGCTGGGCCCCCTGAACCAGGGCCCAGATGCCCAAACTTCCTTACCAAAGCGCAAACTGTTCCCGGGCGCTAACTTTCCCGCCCCGCCTCCGTTTTCGACCCGAAAACAGATAGGCCCAAAATCCAGCCCAGGCTGTCTTACTTCGAATGAATTAACATCCGGTATAATTGGAACAATGAGACATGGGGCTGAAAATTCGGTAACAGCGTGAGGCGCGAGCTATACTGGGCTTACCGCCGGCCCCCCTCCCCCCGAGGGAAATCTCGCACTGCAGTTCCTCTCGGGGGCGGGACCTGGCGCAAAGGGCCGTGAATTTTCCAGCGCTACGCGGCGGGACGGAGACGGCGTCACCAGGGAGCTGGTTGCCGCGGCAACAGCCCGGCACACAAGCGGAGTGCCAGGTTGCGAGGTCGCGGCACGCGCCCTGCGATCTGCGGTGACGAAGGCCCCACCTCCCCCTTTCAACTTTAGCCCCGCGCCCGGCCTATTGTCCGCGGCAGCCACAGGGGGCGCGACTGAATTTTCGCTCCGGGCCAAAAACGGGTCGCTGCGCACGGCGAAGGCGTTGTCATTGCCGACGCAGGCAGCCCGGGACGCTACCGGTTACCACCGGCGCGAAACTCCGGCGGAATTTCGTCCCCGGGGATACTAACGGGCGGCGCTAATGACCGGAATTTTTCCACATGGACTGGTGTACACACTCTATACCTCACGAGCGAGCTGGCCCTGATAGCTCAGGAGCGATGAGATAGAAATCTTACGTCGTCGCCCCTGATTTCTCATCGCACGCCGCCTTAGAGTCACTGGATGGTGTGGTAGGACGAATGGGAAGGTACTTTTTGCTTGACGGAGCATCTTCCCGTGTCTATGCTCAGCTTACGATCTTGGGAAATGCTTATTGTGTGGGCTGTTTTTATAATAATAATAATAATAATAGATTTTATTTATATAGCGCCTTTAACGTAGTAAAACGTCCCAAGGTGCTTCAGAACAACAGTGTCACAGACAAACAGATAAATTTGACACCGAGCCACAGAAGAAATTAAGACAGGTGACCAAAAGCTTGTTTAAAGAGGTAGGTTTTAAGGAGCGTCTTAAAGGGAGAAAGCGAGGTGGAGAGGTTTAGGGAGGGAGTTCCAGAGCTTGGGGCCCAGGCAGCTGAAGGCACGGCCACCGATGGTGGAGCGATTATAATCAGGGATGCTCAAGGAGGCCAGAATTTGAGGAGCGCAGACATCTTGTGGGATTGTGAGGCTGAAAAAGATTACAGAGATTGGGAGGGCAAGTCCATGAAGGGATTTGTAAACAAGGATGAGAATTTTGAAATCGCGGCGTTAACTGGGAACCGATGTAGGTCAGAAAGCACAGGGGGTGATGGGTGAGCGGGACTTGGTGCGGGTTAGGACACGGGCTGCTGAGTTTTGGATCACCTCGAGTTTACGTAGGGTAGAATGTGGGCGGCCGGCCAGGAGTGAGTTGGAGTAGTCAAGTCGAGAGGTAACAAAGGCATGGATGAGGGCTTCAGCAGCGGAAGAGCTGAGGCAGGGGCGGAGGCGGGCGATGTTACGGAGGTGGAGAAATATATATATATATGTATTTCAATATATTAATGGAGCTGTGTCGGAGATCAGCGATCTCGGTGACTAGAGTCACAGCCACTGTGTCTCGGTGAAATATCACTAACCCCGTTGTTCGGTTTCTTTCATGGAAGAGTTAATAATTGCCTTGTGCGGGGGACGGCTGGTAAAGACAGACATGTCTGAACTCTGTTGATTGATAGCTTCCTTCCATTTCAGTCCAGCTGCAGTCTCGACTATTTCAAAGATGATTACAGACGTCAGTGGAGTTTGTATTTCACACAGTATGCCAGGCACTGAAAAGGCTTGTCTGTGTGCATTAACCAGGCTGGTGAGAGCTCACGTGCTTCAATTTGAAAGGCTATTGTTCGGTGTCACCTCAGGATCAGATAAGAAGAGAACAGCTTTCCGGTGTTGTCTATGAGCAAGGCAGAGAAGGTTTACTTCAGTGATAGAAGGGGACGTTTTACTTGTGAATAAGTTTAGACCCCACCAGTAATCTCGAAACTTCAGACTAACCCAGGAGAGGCATTTACTGGAAACAGCGAACGTCATCGTCCTTGACGTCCTGCTATCAAACTGTTGGTCAGAAGTCTCGAGTAGTTGGGGAGTTTGGAACGACCCGAAAGCAAAACTTAGTTTAAAGAAAACAGAAAGAAAGAAAGACTTGCATTTATATAGCGCCTTTCATGACCGCTGGACATCTCAAAGCGCTTTACAGCCAATGAAGTACTTTTGGAGTGTAGTCACTGTTGTAATGTGGGAAACGCGGCAGGCAATTTGCGCACAGCAAGCTCCCACACACAGCAATGTGAAAATGACCAGATCATCTGTTTTTGTTATGTTGATTGAGGGATAAATATTGGCCAGGACACTGGGGATAACTCCCCTGCTCCTCTTCAAAATAGTGCCATGGGATCTTTTACAACCACCTGAGAGAGCAGACAGGGCCTCGGTTTAATGTCTCATCTGAAAAACAGCCCCTCTGACAGTGCAGCACTCCCTCAGCACTGCACTGGGAGTGTCAGCCTAGATTTATGTGCTTAAGCCCCCTGGAGTGGGATTTGAACCCACAACCTTCTGACTCTGAGGCGAGGGTGCTGCCCACTGAGCCACAGCTGACACTGTGGTTGAAAGTGGAGACAGGCAAGAAGGTTCAATTCCATCAACTGTTTTCTTCTGTTGCATCTGGTGTGTTGCAGGCTCTCAGCCAACACTTCCCTCTCCCCTTCACGTTACTCCCCTCCACGTTACTCCCCTCCACGTTACTCCCCTCCCAACTGTCCGTTTTAACCACTCTTACCCTCCCGTGCATCTCCCCTCCTTTCGCTCCCCCATTGACGGCCGTGCCTTCAGCAGTCTCGACCCCACATTCTGGAACTCCCTCCTCAAACCTCTCTGACTCTCCACCTCCCGCTCCTCCTTTGAGACCCTTCACAAAACCCACCCCTTTGACCACATTTTTATAGGGGCTGAATTTGCGGCCCCTACGGGCGTGTACAAGGTGCGCACGCACCCGCGGGGGCCCCACGAGTTCCGGGTTGCCCATGCGCTGAAACCCAGACCTCGCAGTCGACACATCGCGCGCATGTGAAGGAAAAGGGGCCTCCGTGGGCGCAGAGTTGGGCCCAACTTCTGCCCAGCGAATGCCCGTGAAATTCTCATGCCTGGCCAAAGCCGGCGTAAGGCCTGCCAGCAAGAGTTTCAAAACATAGAAAAATAAAATGTTGTCACTCATGTATACATTAAAAACCCCGTCCAATAAGGTATGTTTGTTTTTAGTCCCGTTCAAGCATGGGCTGGATTTTTGGTTGTCTAACGCCTCAGTTAGTGCCCAGAGGGGGTGTTAATGGGAGCGTTAGAGCTTAGCGACCGGGAGCACAGCTTTTAGCGCCCCGAAAATTCATTCGAGGCTCACCGGGGGCACAAACCATTAGCGCCTGGCTGCTGGCGATCGCTCCGATCCTGACGTGTTCCTGGTGCAACGCCCACACTTGCGCCCCGGTCGGTAAATTCAGTGCGTGCGCCTCACTGAGCGCCCGCCAATAACAACGTCTGGAAAAACAGTCAGTCCAGGCTTGCAGAGTCGTTAACTGGCGGCTGCTTAAAGGGATGAGGAAGCACTTCCCTCAGAGGTCACAGTCAGTGCAACGTTTACACACAGCACGGTGCGTGAGACTCCCAGTTTGCAGCGGCAGGCAGACAGAACAGCACAGCTTGAAAGAAACTTATTTGTAAAACTTTAATGGGGGCATTACTAGTTTGCCAGGGTCGCATTCTACATGCTCTCACCTTCTATGCCTCCGGCTCCTTCCAGGGGACATGTGCCGCGTCTGACAATTCGCAGCACGTCGCTGAATCCGCGACGTCACACAGGCTCTTTACAGATGCAGCATGGACTTCATTACCTTCCCGATGACCAGGGGGAAACGGGATGAGTGCGCGTGTGGGTTTGCCAGGATAGCGGGCTTCCCGAGGGTGCAAGGAACAATTGACTGCACGCACGTGGCCTTGCGAGCACCAGTCGAGAATGCTGGGGTATTCAGAAAAGAAAGGGATACCACTCCCTAAATGTGCGACCACACGCAGTGCATCCTCGCAGTCAATGCTCGGTATCCTGGGTGCGTACATGATGTGTTTATCCTGCGGGAGAGCACTGTGCCACGACTGTTTCAGCCACCATGGGAAGGCCGAGTCTAGCTGCTCGGGGACAAGGGATGGCCACCTGGCTAATGACCCCCCTCCGCAAACCCACCACACAGCCGGAGGAACGCTACAATGAGAGCCATGCCGCCACCCGCAACATCATTGAGCAGACAATAGGGCTGCTGAAGCAGCAATTCCGACGCGTGGATTGCTCTGGAGACAGCCTTCAATACTCCCCTCAACAGGTTTCGCTATGCATTGTGGTGTGCTGCATGCTGCACAACTTGGCCAGCATGAGGGCCCAGGCCTTGGCAGTGGGGAAGAAGAATAAGGAGGAGGGGGAGATTGCTGGCCTACTTCGGCACTGTTAGCACTCCCCGCTGGACTGATGGGGCCCCAAACACGATGACAGCAGTCAGTGCTTGTGTGGCATCAATTTGACCCTCGATCAGAGCGCACAGCACATTGATGCCAGCACGCACTCATTCCACGGGTGCCAGTCACTCTCTGGTACTTTGTCCAACTGGTTATTCTTGACATAGAATTCGATAGAACTAACAGCAGAGAAACAGGTCCGTGTCGGTGTTTATGCTCCACACGAGCCTCCTCCCACCCCTCTTTATCTCACCTTTATATATGAGTGGGACAAATTACTGGTAAGGACCAAAGGGCTAGATGTTCGGCACATCATCGCCCATTTATTGCCCATTTAGCACCCATATAACCGCCAAGATTCAGTTTATCGCCGATATTTGCTGAAAAACGGAAACTACCGCCCGATTATCGCCCATTTATTGCTGGCGGAACTTTCGGCATACAGGAATGAGCTGAATCGCCCGGCCTATTCTTTTTGAAATAAAATCTGACGTCGTCACTCGTGCAAGGCCCAGAATACTGTTTATAATGGAAACTAACGCCCAAATATCGCCCAGATTATCGCCAAGCACTACTTTCGGCATTTCGGCCATATACCACCCAAATGATCGCTCGCCCAAAAAAGACGCTCAAGAAAAGCTGCACTCACCTGACCGTAACCCGGCAGTACGGACGCCATTTTGTAAATCGGAGGAAGTTTAATAAAAGGCTGCTTCAAGTTGATGGCAGCATTGAAGTAATTTGTGAGTGATTTTAAGGGTATTTTAGAATCTTGCCAATCATCTAATCATAGTCAATGTCGAGTTTATATTGTGTATGTTGAGGACAATTTAAGAATTTTGAAGACCGATTAGGGCATTTATAGTGATGGGGCCTGTAATTTCTCAACCAGTATTGATGACTACTCACGCTGCAGACTAGAGATGGGAGAAGGTTCATTGAAGAGCATTATGTGCCCAATCAGAGGTGGCAGACTGCTGAGGAGGAGACCTGACACCCAACGCATTTACAGGGATAGGTGATCATACCTGGACTTGTCCGATAACACGTGCGTTAGAAGGCTGTGCTTCCAAAAGGAGGTCATCAGTGAGATATGCCAGCTAATTAAGGGAGATCTGCAGCCTACCAGCACCATCAGGACTGCACTGCCCATTGAGGTTAAGGTTACTGCGGCACTTTCCTTCTATGCATCGGGCTCTATTCAGGCCTCAGCTGGCAACATTTGCTGTATCTCTCAGTATGTCACATATTGCTGCATTCGACATGTGACGGAAGCCCTTTACGCATGCAGGATGGACTTTATAAAGTTTCCTATGACCAGGGAGGCACAGATTGAGAGGGCTTTGGGGTTCTCGAGAATAGCAAACTTCTCCAAGGTGCAGGGAGCAATAGACTGTGTACGCACATCGCCCTGCGAGCACCTTTACAGGATGCAGAGGTTTACTGTAACCGAAAGGGATTTCACTCCCTGAATGTGCAGCTTCTTGTCGACCACAAGCAAATAATCATGGCAGTAAATGCACATTTTCCAGGGAGCATCCATGCTGCGCACATCTTGCGTGAGAGCACCGTCTCTGACCTGTTTAAGAGTCAGCCACAAGGTCACAGTTGGATGCTGGGGGATAAAGGATATGGCCTTGCCAGCTGGCTCATGACCACCCCCCCCACCCCACGAAAGACTCAGACAGAAGCCGAGAAGCGCTACAATGAAAGCCATATAGCTACGCGCAATGTCGTCAAAAAGACAATTGGAGTGGTGAAGCAGCGCTTCAGATACCTGGACCACTCTGGAGGCAACCTACAATACCACCCTGAGCAGGTCCGTGAGTTCATTGTGGTGTGCTGCATGTTGCATTACCTAGCTATCAGGAGAGGACAACAATTGCCAGATGGGACCGCCGGTCCACCTCAGGAGAGAGGAGAGGAGAGGAGGAGGAGGAGGAGGAGGAGGACGAGGAGCAGGAGCAGGAGCAGGACAAGGACCTCGGGGAGGATAATCAGCCTGGCGATGAACCCATGCCCCCCCCAACACTATGGAAAAGCCCCGTGGTAGTTACGCAGCAGCAAAACTGTTGCGTTATAAGCTCATAAATGAACGCTTTGCTTGACATTACGTTGGTGACACTTGCAGTTGCATTACGTTTCATCCTTGCCTGGCCTGGCAATTGTTTGCAACCCGTGTATTGATGTTTAACTGTATGTTATTAGAAGACACTGCACAACAATTGTAAAGTTCAATAAAAAATGTTAATAATTTAACAAGTGATGTAAAATTTTTTAACAAACTATAATGACCGCCCCCCTGCCCCCCAGCCTTGGGGTGCAGTGCTGTATCCCAGAACCATCGCCTGCCGCATGGCATCGATGGAGTCGGCTGTTTGCCGCATTGCCACAACCATCTGCCCCATGTCCTCCGAGATTCGTGCAGCTAGTGTGGCAATGTTGCCGATCAACCCACCAATTGCCTGGAGGAGCTCTCGACCAATGTCGACGCTCGCCCGAGACAGAGACACCATGTCCTGGTTCACATCTGCCTGTCGCTGCTTGTGCCTACCTCGCCGACCCAACCTTCGCGGGTCCGCGTGGGCACTGGACGACTCGTAGTGTCCTGCTGCAAGCCGCTTGGCCCCGCTACTTCATCCGTTGAGGATGACGTGGCCGCAGGTACTGCAGATTCCTCAACCGGCTTATCCTCCTCCTCGGTTGTATCTTCTTCCTCTGTGTGCCAGCATGACCTGCAGCAATTGAGGTGATGCTCCAGGGGCCTCGTGTTACGCCTGGGGAGCTGGGAAAGATAATTGAGGTTAGTAGAAGAGAAGGGGAGACATGAGAATGATTGTGCTGCGCAGGCATATGTACGAGGAGCAACACTACTGCAATAAATATGAACGAGACACGTTACATATAATTAATGAGGGTACAGAAGCTGCATGCATAACATTACATGATTCATATATTATATTATATTATAATCAACTGGCATTAAATTACTTTAAATTACCACTGGTTTACACATTATTCGCGTGACGCAACAACGGGCTCTGCACACCACAGGTGGCAGAATGATTACGCGCCCCTACAAGGGCTGAAGCACGCTCCTGCGGGTCAGTTAACTGAAGAACATCAGCAGGCCCTCCTCCGGTCCGCCTGCACTCCGCTTGATTCTAAATATCTTCTTCTGCAAACGTGACAAGAGCATGGCATAAGCTCATTGCCTAGGTACTAATACGGAAACACAGATATTGTAATCCACAATTGGTCATCGTACATGCTGTTCATTGTTGACGTTATATGCTAATACGGTTTATATGCAATTGATGGTTAGAACATCTACGTTCAGAGAACAAATTTAATAAGATCATGGTTAGGAACTAATGCGTGACATCAATCCCCTTGCGTACAATCCCCAGGAAGGGCCCCATCCGTGGGCCGTACCATTTGCCGCCTGAGGGGAGAGAGCCGGGTTATTGCAATCGATGAAGGTCCCCGAGGGGAGAATCAGGACCGCTGGTGAGCTCGGCAATGAACGGACCATGAGGGGAGGGGGCACTGTGTCCCTGGGCTGTGCTCGGAAACCTCCGTGTAGCCGGAGCTAATGTCCCAGGGCAGAATGTGAGCCAGGGCAGCTCTTTCCCCAGTCCAGGCTGGGTCACCGTGTGAGTGACAGCAGCCGGAGAGACTCACCGTCTTAGGCAAAGCTGAGCGGCCCCTTCAGTGCTCAGTCGTGCCTCCATCCACCAACCTAACCAAACAGGAGACGGTGCCCAAGTTAAAGAGTTGTTCACAGCACACAAGCAGCAATATAATTTAATAATTCTCCTAAACTAAAGTGGCAGAAATGCCGAGTGTTTGTAGTCTGTCTGTTTCCAGTCATTCCTTTGGCCCCAATTTTCGATCAAAGCGTTTAAATAATAATTACTACTGTCGATTCAGTTTAAGGCATCTCAGTAACATTAGAGTAAAAGTCGAAATCTTACCAGGGATGCTACCCAAGGTTACCTAGCTTAATTACAATCCAGCAAATTTACATTCTAATTAATGAGTCAGTGCATCGTTACAATTATAAATTTAATAATTTGATACTTACTCTTGCAGATGAAACAAGACTGTTCCATCGCTTGCGGCACTGGTCTGCCTCTCGTCTATCGTGGGCTACTGATGACACTATTGTGCCGATGTCCGCCCATATTCACTGGTATACTCTTGGGAGGAGTTTTCCATGCCCACCAAATCTCCACCTCGCGAACTAAGGTCTCGTTCGCCTCTTTGGAGAAGGCTTTCGTCCTCCTCAACACTCTCTCCCATCTCCATCTTATCTGATGATCAATTCCTTCAAATGCAACTCGACACAACCTTCCTTCTCTCTCTCTCTCCCTCCCTTTGCCTTCTGAGCATGCACAGATGACCCCTGACCTCCCGAATCGCAGGAAACGTTCTTTGCCTGAAAAGAAAACGCGCAGGCGTAGAGCGGCCGTTGCTATGGACGCCAGCCTTGCACGACTGACTACATCGCTAAGGCCCATTTAACATCGCTAAGGCTATCGCCCAAACTAAAAAGGCAAAACTAGCAGGTTTTAAAATGGACGATATTCCGGCGATCCTGAAAAATATAAAAAGCCCGAACGCCGGAAATATTGCCCATTTTTGTGGAAGGTCTAGCCCTTAAGGTGCTGGTACCAAATTTCACTGATCCCATGGTATTATTTAGAAGAAGGGGAATTATCCCCGGTGTCCTGGGGCCAATATTTATCCCTCAATCAGCATCACTAAAAACAGATTATCTGGTCATTATCACATTGCTGTTTGTGGGACCTTGCTGTGCACCAATTGGCTGCTGCGTTTCCTATATTACAACAGTGTCGACACTCCAAAAATACTTCATTGGCTGTAAAGCGCTTTGAGACGTCTTGAGGTCATGAAAGATGCTTTATAAATGTAAGTCTTTCTTTCTCTCTTTCTCTTTCTCTCTTACTCCCTTACTCTCTCTCTCTTTCTCTCTTTTTCTCTCTTTCTCTCTCGCTCTTTCTCTCCCTCTTTTTCTCTTTTTCTCTCTCTCTCTTTCTCTCTCTTTCTCTCTCTCTTTTTCTCTTTCTCTCTCTCTCTCTTTTTCTCTCTCTTTCTCTCTCTTTCTCTCTCCCTCTCTCATTTATTTTAAACTGGTTAAAATAGCAGAGAGGTTTTTGTATGCACAGTCGTTTCTCCCCTCGAGTGTCAGCAGGATATTCCTTCACACTGCAGCAGAAGCCAGTGGCAAGGGGGTGCAGGACGACTGGAGACCAGGCACTGCTGTATGGGCCGAATTGCCTTCGGCGAGGTGTTGACCGCAGGCTCGGTGCTGGGTAGCGCCCTTGATGGTAGGTGGTCCAAGGCCTGGTTGGGGGCAGGCATTGGGGGGGGGCCAGCGGTGCACTGGGGTTCAGAATCGGGGGGGGGCAGGGGGGTCACAGCCATTATACTCACCAGCTGCTGGAGTAGGAGAGGAGACCAGGCCATCAGTGGGGAAGGAGAGGTCCAGGGGGAGGAGATGGAGGCCCGATATAGCCAGGTCCAGCCGCCCAATCGCCACAGGAGGTCCAGCCGGGAGGCCCAGGGCGCCTCGAGTCAGCAGGAGGCCCAGCCGGGAGACGCCGATGTGTGGTGTGGCGGGAGGCCTGAGGTAGGCCCGAATTTTTGGGAATCGCGGGGTTGGGGTTAGGGGTTAGGGTGGGGTTTTAAGTCTTTAAGACCCCCTATTGTGGTCTACTATGGCTAGGGCTGGGGCTTGGGGAAGTTTAGGCAGTGGGAGGGGGGAGGTTGAGGGCCGAGGAGCTGTTTAGCAGGGGAGCTCCCGAGGGAGCTGCTACCCTGATGTCCATCTTCAACCACGGAGTGTTGCCCGGTGGGAAGCTGTTCAACCTTCGCCGTCTCCAGGCCAGGTCCAAGGCCACCCCAACCTCTGTCGTCGAGCTACAGTACGCGGACGATGCCTGCGTCTGTGCACAGAGGCTGAACTCCAGGATATATTCACTGAAACGTACGAAAACATGGGCCTTACGCTAAACATCCATAAGACAAAGGTCCTCCGCCAGCCTGTCCTCGCTGCACAGCACTGCCCCCCAGTCATCAAGATCCACGGCGCAGCCCTGGACAATGTGGACCACTTCCCATATCTCGGGAGCCTCCTATCAACAAGAACAGGCATCGACGATGAGATCCAACACCGCCTCTAATGCGCCAGTGCAGCCTTCGGTCGCCTGAGGAAAAGAGTGTTTGAAGACCAGTCCCTCAAAACTATCACCAAGCTCATGGTCTACAGAGCTGTAGTAATACGAACCCACCTGTATGGCTCAGAAACATGGACCGTGTACAGTGGACACCTCAAGTCGCTGGAGAAATATCACCAACGATGTCTCCGCAAGATCCTGCAAATCCCCTGGGAGGACAGACACACCAACATTAGCGTCCTTGACCAGGCCAACATCCCCAGCATTGAAGCACTGACCACACTTGATCAGCTCCGCTGGGCGGGCCACATAGTTCGCATGCCAGACACGAGACTCCCAAAGCAAGCGCTCTACTCGGAACTCCTTCACGGCAAACAAGCCAAAGGTGGGCAGAGGAAACGTTACAAGGACACCCTCAAAGCCTCCCTGATAAAGTGCAACATCCCCACTGATACCTGGGAGTCCCTGGCCATAGACCGCCCTAAGTGGAGGAAGTGCATCCGGGAGGGCGCTGAGCACCTCGAGTCTCATCGCCGAGAGCATGCAGAAATCAAGCGCAGGCAGCGGAAGGAGCGTGCGGCAAACCTGTCCCACCCACCCCTTCCCTCAACGACTATCTGTCCCACCTGTGACAGGGACTGTGGTTCTCATATTGGACTGTTCAGCCACCTGAGAACTCATGCTAAGAGTGGAAGCAAGTCTTCCTCGATTCCGAGGGACTGCCTATGATGAGCAGAAGCCACTCATTCTCACCAGCAGGGGGCAGTGGTTAGTGATTGCGGAACCCTGCTGATTTAATCCCCTCGCTAACCCAGGGCGCTGACTCCACTCGTGCAGCTCCGATCACCACCAAAGCTGAGACCAGCGAACTGAGTGCAGACTGGGAGCCAAACTTGTGACTTTTTGGTCTGTATGGCTCAGAACTGCACGAGGCTAAATGAAGCATTCAGCAGAAAACGTCTCGAGAACGTATTGCAGTGGAGGGCAACCAATAGAGACAGTGGTAACAATGGTGAGGATTGAAGTGTGAAAGGCCAGATAATGTTTTGTTGCTGTGTTCGTGGAGTGTTCAGGCACTTTCAGTCCCTGGAACAGCCTGCCCTAAAACCTCCATTCTCCTTTGTTGCTAGATAAGAATATAAAAATTAGGAGCAGGAGTAGGCCATTCGGCCCCTCGAGCCTGCTCCGCCATTCAATAAGATCATGGCTGATCTTCTACCTCAACTCCACTTTCCCGCACTGTCCCCATATCCCTTGATTCCCTTAATATCCAAAAATCTATCGATCTCTGCCTTGAATATACTCAACAACTGAACATCCACAGCCCTCTGGGGCAGAGAATTCCAGAGATTCACCACCCTCTGAGTGAAGAAGTTTCTCCTCACCTCAGTCCTAAATGGCTGACCCCTTATTCTGAGACTGTGACCCCTGGTTCTAGACTCCCCAGCCAGGGGAAACATCCTCCCTGCATCTACCATGTCAAGCCCTGTAAGAATTTTGTATGTTTCAATGAGATCACCTCTCATTCTTCTAAACTCTAGAGAATATAGGCCTAGTCTACTCAATCTCTCCTCATAGGACAATCCCCCCCATCCCAGGAATCAGTCTGGTGAACCTTCATTGCACTCCATCAATTAAAAGGTATATCCTTCATTAGGTAAGGAGACTAAAACTGTGCACAATACTCCAGGTGTGGTCTCACCAGGGCCTTGTATAATTGCAGTAAGATGTCTTTACTTTTATACTCAAATCCTCTTGTAATAAAAGCCAACATACCATTTGCTTTCTTAATGGTTTGCTGTCCCTGCATGTTAACTTTCAGTGATTGGTGTACAAGGACACCCAGGTCCCTCTGAACATCAACATTTCCCAATCTCTCACCATTTAAAAAATACTCCGCTTTTCTATTTTTCCTACCAAAGTGGATAACTTCACACTTCTCCACATTATATTCCATTTGCCATGTTCTTGCCCACTCACTTAACCTATCTATATCCCCTTGAAGCCTCTTTGCATCCTCCTCACAACTTACATTCCCACCAAGCTTTGTATCAGCAGCAAACTTTATTACATTTGGTCCCCTCATCCAAATCATTGATATAGATTGTGAAGAGCTGGGGCCCCAGCACTGATCCTTGCAGCACCCCACTAGTTATAGCCTGCTAACCTGAAAATGACCTGTTTATTCCTACTCTGTTTTCTGTCTGTTAACCAATCCTCAATCCATGCTAGTATATTACCTCCAATCCCACGTGCCCTAATTTTGTTCAATAATCTCGTGTGGCACCTTATCAAATGCCTTCTGAAAATCCAAATACACCACATTCAATGTTCTCCCCCCCCCCCCCCCCCGCCCCCCCTTATCTACTAGTTACAACCTCAAAAAACTCAACAGATGACAAACATGATTTCCCTTTCATTGGTGGCTGGGAAAGTTGAGAATGAAGCCGAGTGATGTCGCATTCCTTTGGGTTGAATCCGGAGACTTTCTCTGTTCAAGAGGCACTTTCGAACAGTAATCATGTCTGTCGGCGTGGAGCAGTCATTGAACCTTGGTGAACGGAAAGGACATGCATTTATATAGCGCCTTTCACGATCACCAGACGTCCCAAAGCGCTTTACAGCCAATGAAGTACTTTTGACCTGTAGTTATTGTGGGAAACGTGCCAACCAATTTGCACACAGCAAGCAATGTGCTAAACGACCAGATAATCTGCCTTAGTTTAAATAAAATTAATTCCTGGGATGTGGGTGTCACTGGCAAGGCCAGCATTTATTGCCCATCCCTAATTGCCCCTTGAGTGCCTCACTGGGCCATTTCAGAGGGCAGATAAGAGTCAACCACATCGCTGTGGGTCTGGTGTCACATAGACGCCAGACCGGGTAAGGATGGCAAATTTCCTTCCCTAAAGGACATGAGTGAACCAGGTGGGTTTTTACCACAATCCGGTAGTTACCTGGTCACCATTACTGACACGAGCTTTTTATCCCAGAATATTTAACTGAGTTTAAATTCCCCAGCTGCCATGGTGGGATTTGAGCTCAATTCTGCTGGACAATAATTCCAGGCCTCTGGATCACTAGTCCAGTAACATAACCACTGTGCTACCATACCCCTAGTGGGAACGCCAAACGCTCTTGCAGCAAATTCCTCTTTCTGCTGTTTAAATGGTGGTGTTAACCAGTTTAGAACGAGTGGATTAATGCCTTGGTTATAACAGTTTCGAGGGGAATTTGGTACAAATATGTCAAACAATCTGCCAATAACAGCAATTTCTGAGCTGATCTGAAACACCTCCACTAGGTGGCAGCAAAGAATGGTGTATTGCACTCCGGGTCATCTCCTTGTCAATTCGGAACTATTCACCGGGGGCAGCTCATGTAAGATTATTCAGCTGAAAATTATGGTGAGTGCATGAACACTTAATGCATTCAGATTAATTTCCTTTCTCTGCCAGTATAACAAAGGCGATGAACCATTTAAAATAAACAGGCTGATAATTTCCAGGATGGTAACAATCGACTAATTGCACATCAGCATGTTTATAGATGCTGTCTTTTGTTTTAATCGATGACCTATGATATTAGATGGCATGTCGCCCTTTAATAATTAAACATGGGACAGCGGGTTGTCAAACTCCCCGCTATGGTCGGTTTAAATAGCCATTCAATTGTTTTGTTGTAATCTGTAAAACATAAATCGTTAACTCCAGTGCCCCCTGATTAAAGGTGTGGGGGGGGGGGGGGGACTGGAACAGAAACTTTCAAACAAGTGCCCCCCTTTTTTTTTGAGGGCACCAACACACAAATTATACACGTGCCCCCTGGCTAAAAGGGCGGGGGGACACTAAAACCGACACAATAAACAAATGAAACTTTAAAACATATAAAGTTTGGTTGCCGGGGGTGATGATGCACTCCAGTCCCTCCGGCGCCCACCTCTCGCGGAAGGCCGCGAGCGTACCGGTGGACACCGCGTGCTCCATCTCCAGGGACACCCTGGCTCGGATGTAACCGCGGAAGAGAGGCAGGCAGTCGGGCCGAACGAACCCCTCGACCGCCCGCTGCCTGGACCGGCTGATGGCCCCCTTGGCCAGGCCCAGGAGCAGTCCTACGAGGAGGCCCTCGGACCTACCCGCTCCCCTCCGCACAGGGTGCCCAAAGATCAGGAGCGTGGGACTGAAGTGCAGCCAGAAATTGAGGAGCAGCCCCTTTAAATAATGGAACAGGGGCTGCAACCTCGCACATTCCATAAAAACATGGAACACGGACTCTTCAAATAGTCATTCAAACCCGTCAATGGCCGGAGCAGCTGCTTCTATTTACACACTATTGATGGACTCTGCACTGGGAGGGAGGGAGGGCTTGATGCTGACAATAGTGGCCCGAGATAGGAAGCGCTCTGTTCCCCAGCACCAACGCCCTTCACCTTCATCAGCGCAAAAATTCACAAAACGGAAGTGAACACGAGGAACTGTTGCCACAACTTGCGATTCACATAAACAAAGAAAAGTATTCATTTAAAAGATGAAAAAAAAACCAGTAAATGCTGCAAGCGCTCAGCGGGTCAGGCAGCACCTGTGGGGAGAGAGAAACCGAGTTAACGTTTCAGGTCGATGACCTTTCGTCAGAACTAGAAGATGTTCGAGGTGAACAGCTTTTAAGCAAATACAGAGCCCCGGGAAAAAGGCAGGGCTTGAAGAGGTTTTACTTCTTTCTATGAATTTATTTTTTTATGTATCAGCCGTGGCTCAGTGGGTAGTATGCACGCCTCTGAGTCAGAAGGTTGTGGGTTCAAGTCCCACAAAGGGAGTTCTCCCTGGTGTCCTGGGGCCAATATTTATCCCTCAATCAACATCACTAAAACAGATTATCTGGTCATTATCACATTGCTGTTTGTGGGAGCTTGCTGTGCGCAAATTGGCTGCCGCATTTCCCACATTACAACAGTGACTGCACTCCAAAAGTACTTCATTGGCTGTAAAGCGCTTTGGGATGTCCGATGGTTACAAAAGGCGCTATATAAATGCAAGTCTTTCTTTCCTTAAATGCTCCTCTGAGTATGGTACTCAGGCCTACAGACCAGGTTCAATCTCCAGTGTGTGCTGAGTTTGGCCCCAGGACACCGGGGAGAACTCCCCTGCTCTTCTTCAAAATAGTGCCCTGGGATCTTTTACTTCCACCTGAGAGAGCAGACGGGGCCTCGGTTTAACGTCTCATCTGAAAGACGGCACCTCAGACAGTTCAGCACTGGGAGTGTCAGCCTAGATTTATGTGCTCAAGTCCCTGGAGTGAGACTTGAACCCATAACCTTCTGACTCCGAGGCGAGGGTGCTGCCCACTGAGCCACAGCTGGCACTGAGCAGACACGGAGGGAGAAGCCTAGATTTTCGGATTGCCATTATTTTAATGCCGGCATTGATCCGCTTAAAATAAGCAGGATTAAGGTTGGCATTAAAATAACAATGGTCGGAAATTCGAAGCTTAAGTGTCAGCTCGGCGGACTATTCCACCGTGAAGGGCATTGCGGAAGAGCCTGATTCCACCCTCACCCCACGTCCGCTTCTCCGGGATGTTTGTCACCTCTCTGGCCTGCGGCACTGAGGCCGATCGCATCGCCCTGCAAAAAGCAGAACGTGCGTTGACATTGCGCATTTGCTGTGGTGGCTGTGGGGTCGTGGGATGCAGAGGGCAGACGGGGCCTCGCTTTACCGCGGGGGGAAATTGCGCTCAAGGGACAATGACAAATGCCTTTCGGAGGCTGGCTTCGGAGGCCCAGGGCGACAGTGTAACATGGGGCTTCCAGGCTCTGTCTGTTTGTGCTGGGGTAGCTGATCTCCGCTGTGCCCCTGGTAATCAGCTGCAGTTAACCCGAGCACGCCTGGGGTCGGCGGGCGGGGAAGTTATGTAAACTCTGCTACTGCCGGTGACAGGATCCGCTGCGATACCCCCCGTGGCCAAATAGCACGGCAGCATCAGCCGCGTGAGTGAGGTGTGCTAATGTGCTTGCATAGAATTCCTCTGCCTGCTATTTTAACAGTGACATTGACTGGCTTAAAATAAACAGATTCATGCCCTTGTTAAAATGGAAGACAAAAGAACATAACATGGCTGATCTTCTACCTCAACTCCACTTTCCCGCCCGATCCCCATATCCCTTGATTCCCTTAATATCCAAAAATCTATCGATCTCTGTCTTAAATATACCCAATGACTGAGCCTCCACAGCCCTCTGGGGCAGAGAATTCCAAAGATTCACCACCCTCTGAGTGAAGAAATTTCTCCTCATCTCAGTCCCAAATGGCCGACCCCTTATCCTGAGACTGTGTGACCCCTGGTTCTAGACTCCCCAGCCCGGGGGGAAGCATCCTCCCTGCATCTACCCCGTCAATCCCCCTCGGAATCTTGCGTGCTTCAATGGAGGAATATGTTCCAAGACTGAGTTTTGTCCCAAAGTGATGCCAATATCACACTGTGCAATTGCAACCCATCAGTTGATGGCCAAGGGTTGCATGGGGCACCAAGCGGATGTAAGTTCAACAGAAATCAGAGGGTTGGTTGACTCGGGGCACAGAATAGGAGGTTGAGACAGGAGTGCCCAGATACCCAACTCCCCTGTGGGAGCCTGCAGCACTTGGAATGTGTGTTATGCGGGATGGAGCATATAGAGGGTAGAATGTGGAGCGGGGAGGGCTATTTATTTTCTTGTGCCTAGCCGCGTCCCGTTACACCTACGAGAGCAGGATGCTGATCACGCTCAGGTGTACTTTAAATTCATTAAACGGATTCGGAAAGCGACGTGGGCAGTAGTTCCACGTCCTCATTTTCTCCCTCACTTGCTGGCGTTCAGTTCCCTGGGTTTCAATCGGCCTCCAGTACCTCGCCCGCGTGCTGTTCAACCGCGGTGGGCATCGCCCGGCATGCAGGCACGCGCGCCTTCCAGCACGTGCCACCAACAGGACTGGCGGCTGCTTTTTCCCAGCTTCCTCAGCGCGCCTGTGAAGCGGCTCTGAAATTGACGTCAGCCCCCGTGGCGAGAAGTTGCGCTTTTCCGTGCGCGCAGTCGAGGTTGCCGTCAGTTAACGGGGAATGCCGCACGCGAGCTGCTGTGACGGCAACAGACTGAGCAGCCAATCGCAAGGCAGAATTCTCACAGACAGCGAGCGAGCAAGTGAAGAAGCTTTTTTGATCCGAACCTCCTTTTTAAACGTTGCAGAGAGCAACGCAAAGAGCGGGGCTCTCACACGGGGAAGCAGTAAAGCGGAAATAAAGATGAACAAACGTTTTTAAAAAATTGAAGTTTCTGACAAATTATAATTTTTTCAAACCCCAGTTACACCTAATCCAACAAGGTCTGGCTTTAATGGGGTATTTAACAGCGATATTTTTGCGGAAAAACTCAAGTTTGGTCATTTTCACTGAGCTCCCAGATTCCACCGGTTGCTGGCCGTGGCCAGGTGCGGAGGTGGCACAGTGTGGGCAGGGAGCATAGTCTGGGCAGGGGGCACAGTGTGGGCAGGGGGCATAGTGTGGGGGCATAGTGTGGGCAGGGGGCATAGTGTGGGCAGGGGGCACAGTGTGGGCAGGGGGCATAGGGTTGGCAGGGGGCATAGTGTGGGCAGGGGGCACAGTGTGGGCAGGGGGCATAGTGTGGGGGCACAGTGTGGGCAGGGGGCATAGTGTGGGCAGGGGGCACAGTGTGGGCAGGGGGCACAGTGTGGGTAGCGGGCACAGTGTGGGGGCACAGTGTGGGCAGGGGCACAGTGTGGGCAGGGGGCACAGTGTGGGCATGGAGGGGGCACAGTGTGGGCAGGGAGGGGCACCGTGTGGGCAGGTGGCATAGTGTGGGCAGGGAGGGGGCACAGTGTGGGCAGGGGCACCGTGTGGGCAGGGGGCACAGTGTGGGCACTGTGTGGGCAGGGAGGGGGCACAGTGTGGGCAGGGGGCACCGTGTGGGCAGGGGGCATAGTGTGGGGGCACAGTGTGGGCAGGGGGCATAGTGTGGGCAGGGGGCACAGTGTGGGTAGCGGGCACAGTGTGGGGGCACAGTGTGGGCAGGGGGCACAGTGTGGGCAGGGGGCACAGTGTGGGCATGGAGGGGGCACAGTGTGGGCAGGGAGGGGGCACAGTGTGGGCAGGGGCACCGTGTGGGCAGGGGGCACAGTGTGGGCACTGTGTGGGCAGGGAGGGGGCACAGTGTGGGCAGGGGGCACCGTGTGGGCAGGGGGCACAGTGTGGGCAGGGGGCACAGTGTGGGCAGGGAGGGGCACCGTGTTGGCAGGTGGCACAGTGTGGGCAGGGAGGGGCACCGTGTTGGCAGGTGGCACAGTGTGGGCAGGGAGGGGGCACAGTGTGGGCAGGGGGCACCGTGTGGGCAGGGGGCACAGTGCGGGCAGGGGGCACAGTGTGGGCAGGGAGGGGGCACCGTGTGGGCAGGGGGCACCATGTGGGCAGGGGGCACAGTGTGGGCAGGGAGCACAGTGGGCAGGGAGCACAGTGTGGGCAGAGATGGGGCACCGTGTGGGCAGCAGGTGGCACAGTGTGGTCAGGGAGCACCGTGTGGGCAGGGGGCACAGTGTGGGGGCACAGTGTGGGCAGGGGGCACAGTGTGGGGGCACAGTGTGGGCAGGGGGCACAGTGTGGGGGCACAGTGTGGGCAGAGGGCACAGTGTGGGGGCACAGTGTGGGCAGGGGGCACAGTGTGGGGGCACAGTGTGGGCAGGGGCACAGTGCGGGCAGGGGGCACAGTGTGGGCTGGGAGAGGGCACCGTGTGGGCAGGGAGGGGGCACAGTGTGGGCAGGGAGGGGCACAGTGTGGGCAGGGAGGGGCACAGTGTGGGAAGGGAGGGGGCACAGTGTGGGCAGGGAGGGGCACAGTGTGGGCAGGGAGGGGGCACAGTGTGGGCAGGGAGGGGCACAGTGTGGGCAGGGAGGCACAGTGTGGGCAGGGAGGAGGCACAGTGTGGGGAAGGGAGGGGGCACAGTGTGGGCAGGGAGGGGGCACAGTGTGGGCAGGGAGGGGGCACAGTGTGGGGAAGGGAGGGGGCACAGTGTGGGCAGGGAGGGGGCACAGTGTGGGCAGGGAGGGGCACAGTGTGGGCAGGGAGGGGGCACAGTGTGGGCAGGGAGGGGCACAGTGTGGGCAGGGAGGGGCACAGTGTGGGCAGGGAGGGGGCACAGTGTGGGCAGGGAGGGGCACAGTGTGGGCAGGGAGGGGCACAGTGTGGGCAGGGAGGGGGCACAGTGTGGGCAGGGAGGGGCACAGTGTGGGCAGGGAGGGGGCACAGTGTGGGGAAGGGAGGGGGCACCGTGTGGGCAGGGAGGGGCACCGTGTGGGCAGGGAGGGGGCACAGTGTGGGCAGGGAGGGGGCACAGTGTGGGGAAGGGAGGGGGCACCGCGTGGGCAGGGAGGGGCACCGTGTGGGCAGGGAGGGGGCACAGTGTGGGCAGGGAGGGGCACAGTGTGGGCAGGGAGGGGGCACAGTGTGGGCAGGGAGGGGCACAGTGTGGGCAGGGAGGGGGCACAGTGTGGGCAGGGAGGGGCACAGTGTGGGCAGGGAGGGGCACAGTGTGGGCAGGGAGGGGCACAGTGTGGGCAGGGAGGGGGCACAGTGTGGGCAGGGAGGGGCACAGTGTGGGCAGGGAGGCACAGTGTGGGCAGGGAGGAGGCACAGTGTGGGGAAGGGAGGGGGCACCGTGTGGGCAGGGAGGGGCACCGTGTGGGCAGGGAGGGGGCACAGTGTGGGCAGGGAGGGGGCACAGTGTGGGGAAGGGAGGGGGCACCGCGTGGGCAGGGAGGGGCACCGTGTGGGCAGGGAGGGGGCACAGTGTGGGCAGGGAGGGGGCACAGTGTGGGCAGGGAGGGGGCACAGTGTGGGCATGGAGGGGCACCGTGTGGGGCAGGGAGGGGCACCGTGTGGGGCAGGGAGGGGGCATCGTGTGGGGCAGGGAGGGGGCACCGTGTGGGGCAGGGAGGGGGCACCGTGTGGGGCAGGGAGAGGCACTGTGTGGGCAGGGAGGGGGCATCATGTGGGCAGGGGGCACCATGTGGGCAGGGGGCATGGTGTGGGCAGGGGGCACAGCGCAGCCAGTGTTGGAGCATTGAATGACTGACCACAACTTCAGGATTTGTGCGTTAGGATGTGCTGCGCTAAATCCTGAAGTTACGGTTAGTTGCAAAGGGGTAATAACAGTGACGCTGCTCGTGCGATGTTATTACCCACCGCAAATTAGGTTAGGAAGGACCTATTGTGGCTAGGAAGGACCTATTTCCCTTTAGCAGAGGGATCAACAACCAGGGACATAGATTTAAAGTAATTGGTGAGGGGATTTGAGGGGAAATTTCTTCACCCAGAGGGTGGTAGGGGTCTGGAACTCACTGCCTGAAAGGGTGGTAGAGGCAGAAACCCTCACCACATTTAAACAGTACCTGGATGTGCACCTGAAGTGCCGTAACCTGCAGGGCTACGGACCCAGAGCTGGAAAGTGGGATTAGCTCTTTGTCGGCTGGCACGGACACGATGGGCTGAATGGCCTCCTTCCGCGCTGTAAACGTCTATGATTCTGTGATTAATCCGATCTCAATGCTGACCATGTCCCTGCCATGACATACACTTCATGAATGTCAAGGGTCAGAGTGCAAACTCCTGCATATACAAGAGACGATTGGCTACCTGAGCATTCTTTCAAGGCAGCAATTGGAAGAGTAATCAATGGTTAGAGTGAGACTAAAGTTCACTAAAGGATGAAATTACTGCCGTGAAACGAATCCAATATAGCTTTGAAATATTACCTGCAGCTCCATTAACTCATTGCTTTTACTGTGTGTTCTGACACCCAGATCCTTGACAGGTGATTAGGAAATCATTTTGCAGTTCAATACTGCAAACCAGGGTGGATTTATTGAGCTCAGTGCTGAGTCAACACAGGGTTTCTTTGAGTAATTTGGGCGAGGTGGGGCGTGGGCTCTCAAATGTATACACTGTAGAAAGTAAACTGTTGTTCCATCACCAATATTGCAAGTGTTTCCCACATTACAACAGTGACTACACGTCAAAAGTACTTCATTGGCTGTAAAGCGCTTTGGGGTGTCCGGTGGTCATGAAAGGCGCCATCGAAATGCAAGTCTGTCTTTCTATCGACAGACTAGGTTTCGGCTAGCCACACCACGCATTTGAGGCTCGGGTTTTCCGAATGTGCGTCGCTGGTGGGGGAGCACATCCCGGAAAATTGGGAGGAGTGTACCCACAATTTCCCGACGCTCACTCCCAGTGGGCGAGGCACGGCGCTGGGAGCGCGTGCTCGGAAAATCAGCCCTTTCGTGTCAGCGTGGAGAGGTTTTTGACTACACTGTCGTATCACAGGTGGACTGCAACTTGGCCGTGAAGTACCTAAAAAAGGCAGACTTGCATTTCTGTAGCGCCTCTCACACCCTCAGGCTGTCCCAAAGCGCTTTACACCAATGAAGTACTGTTGAAGTGTAGTCGCTGCTGTAACGTGGGACTAAGACAAAGTTAGATAGGCGTTGTGAGCAATCAGACTGCCTTCACACTCACTGCAGTTTTACTCCAAACTTTGTTGCCGTCTTGTCTGCTCTACAATGACAGTGAAATTTTGCATTCGTTTGAACCTGTCAGCTGTGGCTCAGTGGGCCGCACTCTTGCCTCTGAGTCAGAAGGTTGTGGGTTCAAGTCCCACTCCAAGGACCTGAGCATGTCATCATCATAGTCAGTCCCTTGGAATCGAGGAAGACTTGCTTCCACTCTAAAAGTGAGTTCTCAAGTGACTGAACAGTCCAATACGAGAGCCACAGTCCCTGTCACAGGTGGGACAGATAGTTGTTGAAGGACAGGGAGGGTGGGACTGGTTTGCCGCACGCTCCTTCCGCTGCCTGCGCTTGATTTCTGCATTTTTTTTAAATTCGTAGCCAATCTTTCCAATTCTTTGTCAAATCACAAACGCCAGAGGTCACCTTGCACACATCAAGGATCACTCTGCGCCAATGCTCTTAGCCAAAAGGCCTAGAGCCACTGCACCGTTCCTGGAAGTACTGCAATACCAGGTTCGTGCCATGGAGGTGGATGGGTCAGGCCCCCCACACACCTCCGTGGAGGTGGATGGGTCAAGCCACCCCACCCACCTCCTTGATTTCTGCATCCTCTCGGCGATGAGACTCGAGGTGCTCAGCGCCCTCCCGGATGCACTTCCTCCACTTAGGGCGGTCTTTGGCCAGGGACTTCCAGGTGTCGGTGGGGATGTTGCAATTTATCAGGGAGGCTTTGAGGGTGTCCTTGCATATAAATCTAGGCTGACACTCCAGTGCAGTGCTGAGGGAGTGCCGCACTGTCGGAGGTGCTGTCTTTCAGACGAGGTTAAACCGAGGCCCTGTCTGCTCTCTCAGGTGGATGTAAAAGATCCCATGGCACTATTTCGAAGAAGAGCAGGGGAGTTCTCCCTGGTGTCCTGGGCCAATATTTATCCCTCAATCAACATCGCTGAAACTTATGACCTGGTCATTGTCACATTGCTGTTTGTGGGAGCTTGCTGTGCGCAAATTAGCTGTTGCATTTCCCACATTACAACAGTGACTGCACTCCAAAAATACTTCTGGCATTAGAGACTTAGTTTCTCTAAGTTCCAATGGAAAATACAAACCATCAACCAGAATTGTTCTTCACCTGAGCTCACGGCAGTAGCAGACAGTAAAGGGTTAAACATCCTATGGATTGTGCTCAGTGAAAGGAGAAGTGATTGAATGGAGCTGGCAGTACAATTGTTCTCCGCATCAAGGTGAGGTTATTTGCTTTTGGCCTCCTCGTTGCTGTGGTGACAATCTCTCGCAGGCCAGTGTGTCGAGTTACATTACAGGGTGCGAGTTATACCACAAGGTGCGAGTTGTACCATGGGGTGTGAGTTATACCATGGGGTGCGAGTTGTACCACAGGGTGCGAGTTACACCCCGGGGTGCGAGTTATACCGCAGGATGCGAGTTGTACCACAGGGTGCGAGTTATACCACAGGGTGCGAGTTGTACCATGGGGTGTGAGTTACACCGCGGGGTGTGAATTACACCATGGGGTGTGAGGTATACCACAGGGTGCGGGTTATACCATGGGGAGAGAGTTACACCACGGGTGTGAGTTACACCATGGGGTGTGAGGTATACCGCAGGGTGCGAGTTATACCGCAGGGTGCGAGTTATACCATGGGGTGAGAGTTACACTGCGGGGTGTGAGTTATACCGCGGGGTGTGAGTTATACTGCGGGGTGTGAGTTATACCGCAGGATGCGAGTTATACCGCGGGGTGCGAGTTGTACCTTGGGGTGTGAGTTATACCGCGGGGTGAGAGTTACACCGCGGGGTGTGAGTTACACCGCGGGGTGTGAGTTATACCGCGGGGTGTGAGTTACACCGCGGGGTGTGAGTTATACCGCGGGGTGAGAGTTACACCGCGGGGTGTGAGTTACACCGCGGGGTGTGAGTTATACTGCGGGGTGTGAGTTATACCGCAGGATGCGAGTTATACCGCGGGGTGCGAGTTGTACCTTGGGGTGTGAGTTATACCGCGGGGTGAGAGTTACACCGCGGGGTGTGAGTTACACCGCGGGGTGTGAGTTATACCGCGGGGTGTGAGTTACACCGCGGGGTGTGAGTTATACCGCGGGGTGAGAGTTACACCGCGGGGTGTGAGTTATACCGCGGGGTGTGAGTTACACCGCGGGGTGTGAGTTATACCGCGGGGTGTGAGTTACACCGCGGGGTGTGAGTTATACCGCGGGGTGTGAGTTATACCGCGGGGTGTGAGTTATACCGCGGGGTGAGAGTTACACCGCGGGGTGTGAGTTACACCGCGGGGTGTGAGTTATACCGCGGGGTGCGAGTTACACCGCGGGGTGTGAGCAGGCCACCTCACTGTGCATGGGGGATGACTAGGTCCTTTTCTCTGGCTTGTGCCTTCACCTGATCTGCACACGTCAATCTGATGAAGTTTCTTGTGTTAAAAATGACCCCTGTGAATTTGGCGGGCTAGAAATTGCCCTTCGCCCTGTTTGGGGGCGGTAAGCTCCCTGGGCCAGGACTTCCTACTTCCCAGCCCGGAAGTCCCGCCCCCGACACGGAATTGTTCCGCGCGCTCCTCAAAGCGCTGCCTCCAGCGCTCCGCTTCCTTTTGAGGGGCGCTCCCGGGGCAGTAGCCGTTGCCACGGGGACCACGCCAGCAGTACGGTGAAGCTTCGCGTAGCACTGACGCGTTCACTAAAGGGGAGGGTCGCTGCGCACTCTGCATGGTCCTTTGGTGGCTGCCGCTGGGCCGCCAGGGCCGCCATCGGCCGGGCCACCAGCCAGCCACCCAAAACGCAGCGCCGGGCTGCAGGATGGCCGCCCGGTGCACGCGAGGGGCCGCCGTTTGCGGGCCGACCCAAGAGTCAGCCGACAAATAAAGATGGCGGCCCATGGCGCTGACGGCCTCCCCTTTAAGGGCCGCCCCGGCGCCGGATGCCCACACCAGCCTTGTGCCCCGCGGGGCGTGAAGGGGTTGGCGCGGGACGGTGAAGGGCCGGCGTGCACGCCGATGACGTCATCGGCAGGTGTGTGCCGGCCAAGGGGGCGATTCGCGGGGCGTGGCGCTGCCGGGACAGTGCCCCCCGAACATCCGGGGCAATTTCCCCGCAGGCGATAGTTCCCCCCCCCACTCGAAGAGGCACTAATGGGGATAGCAAAAGGGGCAACTTCACCTCCGCCCTCTTTCGAAGGGTGGAGAAGTTGGTTTGTATTGTAAGCCGAGAGATGGTTCGGTCTGTGTGGGAGCTGGTGGCTTGCTGTGAGCTCGGGGCTTTTTAATGGAGGGTGTGACTTTAATGCTTTGAATTTCATAAGTGGAGCTGCACAATGATGGAGGCTGATCTGGGGATGTAGTGTTTGTGCATGTTATCACCCGGGCTCAAACATGCACCACGGCAACACGCAAATGCAGCCACCTTTCATCCCTTTCAAATATTACTCTGTCTGCTGTGGTTGTGAGCGCTGTTGGCAAGATGTCGACACGACTGCATGTCATTCCACCTTGAGAACCACACACTCATTCAGATAAGGTCGTATCATGAAATAACAGGAAGCCCTGCGTGAATCATGCTATTTGTAACTTGTTTGCTGTGGGTTTTATTATAGGGAGGGTGCAGCTATACCGCACACACCAGTCTGAGACTGGCACCGACTTAGAGTAATCAGGGCAAAGTTATGCTGCCGGCTTTGCCGAGGTCTGTGGTCAGGGAAAGTGGAGCAAGAAAGACTTGCATTTCTATAGCGCCTTTCGCAACCACCAGACGTCTCAAAGCGCTTTACAGCCAATGAAGTACTTTTGGAGCATAGTCACTGTTGTAGTGTAGGAAACACGACAGCCATTTTGCGCACAGCAAGCTCCCACACACAGCAATGTGATAATGACCAGATAATCTGTTTTTGTTATATTGATCAAGGGATAAATATTGGCCAAGACACCGGGGAGAACTCCCCTGCTCTTCTTCGAAATAGTGCCATGGGATTTTTTACATCAACCTGAGAGGGCAGACGGGGCCTCGGTTTAACGTCTCATCTCCTCCGACAGTGCGGCACTCCCTCAGCACTGGAGCGGGACTTGAACCCACAACCTTCTGATTCAGAGGCAGGGATGCTGCCCACTGACCCACAGCTGACACACTGCATTGTCAGCAGGTCCAGTGAATCGTGGTCAGGATTGGGAACCCTGGATGAGTGCTCCCACAAATCCAGGAGAGAATGAGGTCAGATGGGTTCCTGTGGAGTCCGGAGTTGCTGAACTGCAAGAAGAAGAGAACTGTAAACAGAAAATGCTGGAACCACTTGCGGATCAGGCAGCATCCGTGGAGGGAGAAGCAGAGTTAACGCTCCAGGTCTGTGACCCGACATGAGTTCCGGCATCCGCAGTATTTTGTTTTGATGAAAGAAAAAGAGGTTTGGGGCCCTTTTGTGGGGGAGCGGTCCCTTTAACGCTCGGTGCCGGGTGAAAATGGGCGGAGCTTGCGTGGCCCCGCCCCATTTGCACTTTCAAAATGGCAGTGTGGGTCCTGCCCGATTTGCATATTTAAACAGTCGCGGGTGGCCATGTTGTGTGCCTATACCCCAGGCCCGCCTGAAATTTGCTTCCAGAGTTTCACCTCACTGTGGAGTTTCCAGGCCATAAGTCTTTGAAATGGTTTCATCCATTCAATTCTTGCCACGATCGTAGCCTTTAAGCGAATGAAGCAAAGAAAAGAACAAGGGTGGCTATCGGCCCAGACAATGGCAGGTCGAAACACGTTGAGGTTCGGATTCACCTGACACCCATGCCAAGTCAAACAATCTTCATCATAGGCAGTCCCTCGGAATCGAGGAAGACTTGCTTCCACTCTAAAAGTGAGTTCTCAGGTGACTGAACAGTCCAATACGAGAGCCACAGTCCCTATCACAGGTGGGACAGACAGTGGTTGGAGGGAAGGGGTGGGTGGGACTGGTTTGCCACACGCTCCTTCCGCTGCCTGCGCTTGATTCCTGCATGCTCTCGGCGACAAGACTCGAGGTGCTCAGCGCCCTCCCGGATGCACTTTCTCCACTTAGGGCGGTCTTTGGCCAGGGACTCCCAGGTGTCGGTGGGGATGTTGCACTTTATCAGGGAGGCTTTGAGGGTGTCCTTGAAGCATTTCCTCTGCCCACCTTTGGCTCGTTTGCCGTGAAGGAGCTCCGAGTAGAGCGCTTGCTTTGGGAGTCTCGTGTCTGGCATGCGAACTATGTGGCCCGCCCAGTGGAGCTGATCGAGTGTGGTCAGTGCTTCAATGCTGGGGTTGTTGGCCCGGTCGAGGACGCTAACGTTGGTGCGTCTGTCCTCCCAGGGGATTTGTAGGATCTTGCGGAGACATCGTTGGTGATATTTCTCCAGCGACTTGAGGTGTCTACTGTATATGGTCCATGTCTCTGAGCCATACAGGAGGCCGGGTATTACTACAGCCCTGTAGACCATGAACTTGGTGCCAAATAAACAACGCGGGCGACCCGACACACGGAGCTGTGCCACTTGGCATCGTGAGACCCGAGTCGGCACAAGGCTGCCATCCACCGTACGACCTGTTTGTGGTGAGGCACTGATGGAGCTGAGCTCTGTGCCCGCAGTGTGATCGATCGGCCGGCGCCAATAGAGTCGGTGAAGCTCTGAGCCCCGCCAACTGGCTGCGGTCCCCGGTCTGTGCCGAGCTTCGGTGAACTCAGCCAGCCAGGGAGGCAACTGGGGCCGTACAACTGGAGGAAAATTGTGAGTGTTACATTTAGAATAACTCCACAAGACTGTACATCTTAAGCTCAAACTGTTGTGACCTTGGTCTCTTTATTGTAACTCCAGAGTGAGGAGACAGCATGGTAGTCTGCCTTTTATACCTGCTTGCCCAGGGTGTGCAGGTGACCCTTGGGTCTCCCACAGGTGCGCCCCTTGGTGGCAAGTCTGACACATTGGTAATGTTTACATACATAACAGTGAGCATGTTCACAGGTTGGTCGAGCTGTTGAGTTGGGAGTGGCTCAGCCAGTCACGTGATGTTCACAAGACTCAATAAAACCCCAGCCAGTTGGGTTCGGGGGATCCACGATGGGGCAGGTGGTTGTGAGCCTGGTGGATGAACTGGTAATGTGTCGTGTGATTGTTAAACCTTTGCTAATAAACCAACTAGTTCTTAATAGCAATGTGTTGCTATGAATTCATAAGCAAAGAACCCGTGAAGCAAATACATTACAACGATCACTTGTTACCGCTCCCTCTTCTTATGCATTGCATGCCACCCCCACGGTAGCCATCTTGGTGAACCATCAAATTGAGGCAACCTGTCACTGAGACAGTGAATGACCATCAATTGCAATGCTTGGGGGAGCTGCTAAAGCAATGTGCATTGAAATCGGGCTACTGAAAGAAAGAACTTGCATTTATATAGCGCCTTTCACGACCTCAGGACGTCAATTAAGTACTTTTTGGAGTGCAGTCACTGTTGTAATGTGGGAAACGCGGAAGCCAATTTGTACACAGCAAGCTCCCACACACAGCAATGTGGTAATGACCAGAGCATCTGTCTTAGGTCTTGGTTCCAGGATAAATATTGGCCAGGACATCGGGAAGAGCTTCACAGGATGTTAACCAAGCCAAAGAAGGAGACATTTGGTCAGGTGACGAAAGGTTTGGTCAAAGGGGTGTGCTCTAACGAGCGTGAGCATGTTAAAGGAGCAGAGAGGTGGCGAGGCGGGGAGGTTTAGGGAGAGAATCTCACAGTGAATTCCTCGGCAGCTATAGGCACGGCCGCCAGGGGGGGGGCGATTACAAACAGGGCTGCGCAAAAGGCCAGAATTGGAGGAGCGCAGAATTCTCGGAGGGTTGTGGGGCTGGAGGAGGTTACAGAGATAGGGAGGGTTGTGGGGCTGGAGGAGGTTACAGAGATAGGGAGGGTTGTAGGGCTGGAGGAGGTTACAGAGATAGGGAGGGGTGTAGGAGCTGGAGGAGGTTACAGAGATAGGGAGGGTTGTGGGGCTGGAGGAGGTTACAGAGATAGGGAGGGGTGTAGGGGCTGGAGGAGGTTACAGAGATAGGGAGGGGTGTAGGGGCTGGAGGAGGTTACAGAGATAGGGAGGGGTGTAGGGGCTGGAGGAGGTTACAGAGCTAGGGAGGGCTGTAGGGGCTGGAGGAGGTTACAGAGATAGGGAGGGATGTGGGGCTGGAGGAGGTTACAGAGATAGGGAGGGGTGTAGGGGCTGGAGGAGGAAACAGAAATAGGGAGGGATGTTGGGCTGGAGTAGGTTACAGAGATAGGGAGGGGTGTAGGGGCTGGAGGAGGTTACAGAGATAGGGAGGGGTGTAGGAGCTGGAGGAGGAAACAGAAATAGGGAGGGGTGTTGGGCTGGAGGAGGTTACAGAGATAGGGAGGGGTGTAGGGGCTGGAGGAGGTTACAGAGATAGGGAGGGGTGTAGGGACTGGAGGAGGTTACAGAGATAGGGAGGGGTGTAGGAGCTGGAGGAGGAAACAGAAATAGGGAGGGGTGTAGGGGCTGGAGTAGGTTACAGAGATAGAGAGGGGCGAGGCCATGGAAGGATTTGAACAGGAGAATGCGAAATTTAAAATTGAGGCGTTGCTTAACCGGGAGCCAATGTAGGTCAGAGAGCACAGGGGGTGATGGGTGAGCGGGACTCGGTGCGAGTTAGGACATGGGTCAGCGAGCACAGGGGTGATGGGTGAGCGGGACTTGGTGCGAGTTAGGACACGGGGCAGCGAGCACAGGGGGTGATGGGTGAGCGGGACTCGGTGCAAGTTAGGACATGGGTCAGCGAGCACAGGGGTGATGGATGAGCGGGACTTGGTGCGAGTTGGGACACAGGGCAGCGAGCACAGGGGGTGATGGGTGAGTGGGACTGGGTGCGAGTTAGGACACGGGGCAGCGAGCACAGGGGGCGATGGGTGAGCGGGACTCGGTGCGAGTTAGGACACAGGGCATCGACCACAGGAGTTGATGGGTGAGCCGGACTTGGTACGAGTTAGGACACGGGGCAGCGAGCACAGGGGGTGATGGGTGAGCGGGACTGGGTGCGAGTTAGGACATGGGTCAGCGAGCACAGGGGTGATGGATGAGTGGGACTTGGTGCGAGTTGGGACACGGGGCAGCGAGCTCAGGGGGTGATGGGTGAGTGGGACTGGGTGCGAGTTAGGACACGGGGCAGCGAGCACAGGGGGCGATGGGTGAGCGGGACTCGGTGCGAGTTAGGACACGGGGCAGCAAGCACAGCGGGTGATGGGTGAGCGGGACTTGGTGCGAGTTAGGACACGGGGCAGCGAGCACAGGGGGCGATGGGTGAGCGGGACTCGGTGCGAGTTAGGACACGGGGCAGCGAGCACAGCGGGTGATGGGTGAGCGGGACTTGGTGCGAGTTAGGACACGGGGCAGTGAGCACAGGGGGTGATGGGTGAGCGGGACACGGTGCGAGTTAGGACACGAGGCACAGGGGGCGATGGGTGAGCGGGACACGGTGCGAGTTAGGACACAAGGCACAGGGGTGATGGGTGAGCGGGACTTGGTGCGAGTTGGGACACGGGGCAGCTGAGTTTTGGATGAGCTGAAGTCTATGGAGGGTGGAAGGTGGGAGGCCGGCAGTTGGTGCAAGGACCAGGTGATGTGAGAGGATGTCCTTGCGGTGATGTCATACTGCTTGCTGTGAGTTTGGTGGCTTCACTCCAAAATAAACGGATGCACATCCTGCAGTATAACTAGCCATTCATTTGCTAAGGTAGGCCGTATAACGCAGGTAAAACCGACAAGAACAGAAACGCCTTCTGATACTGCCGGATGGGAATGAGGTGAGGTTCTCCTGGTTGTCAATCAAACAATCAAACCTGACCTGTCACATTGCTCAGGGCACATTCCTCGGTTCAAAAGAAGATTGAAGTTACAACTATACACAGGCTTTTTAAAGACTTGAACCAATCCATTTCGTAACCAGATATTTATATAACTTCTTAGAAAAATGGTTCACTAACATAGCATGAATGCTTTTAATGTTTCACATATCTATCATGCTTTTGAATTAGCTTCTCTAATTTAATGGCTTTGTCTCTTATGCTTCTGGGCAGGGCTAACGTCAAACAGCCTTCCCTGATCTACGCCCCTCTTAGTGTTGTTATGAGCTGAAATATTTCCCATGTCCTCGCTAGCCCCACCCCACCCCACCCCACCCCCGCCATCTCTCTCCCATCCTCTGAGGGTGCTGACTGATACTGAGCACAGGTCCACAGACATCGGGAGCATCCCGGTACCTAACCCACAAGGGTAGTCATTCCTCACGCGCACGTTTATTCCGCAAGATCCTGCAAATCCCCTGGGAGGACAGACGCACCAACATTAGCGTCCTCGACCAGGCCAACATCCCCAGCATCGAAGCACTGACCGCACTCGACCAGCTCCGCTGGGCAGGCCGCATTGTTTGCATGCCTGACACAAGACTCCCAAAGCAAGCGCTCCACTCGGAACTCCGACACGGCAAGCGAGCCCCAGGTGGGCAGAGGAAACGTTACAGGGACACCCTCAAAGCCTCCCTGATAAAGTGCAACATCCCCACCGACACCTGGGAGTCCCTGGCCAAAGACCGCCCTAAGTGGAGGAAGTGCATCAGGGAGGGCACTGAGCACCTCGAGTCTCGTCGCTGAGAGCATGCAGAAACCAAGTGCAGACAGCGGAAGGAGCGTGCGGCAAACCAGTCCCACCCTCCCCTTCCCTCAACCACTGTCTGTCCCACCTGTGACAGAGACTGTAATTCTCGTATTGGACTGTTCAGTCACTTGAGAACTCACTTTTAGAGTGGAAGCAAGTCTTCCTCGACTCCGAGGGACTGCCTATGATGATGATGATGATGCACGTTTATACAGTGTGAGCAGGCTGTGCAACCATCACACAAGCCCCATCTTCTCCTCATCTGGTATCCACACACATTTACTTGCCAGCAGAGCTCAGTGACCAGTGGTCTGGAGCGGAAAAACTCTGTCTGACTTCAAAATTCTCATCCTTGTTATCAAATCCCTCCATGGCCTCACCCCTCCCTATCTCTGTCTTCTCCTCCAACCCCCCGAGATGTCTGCGTTCCTCTAATTCTGGCCTCTTGTGCATCCCCGATTGTAATCGCTCCACCATCGGTGGCCGGGCCTTCTGTTGCCTGGGCTCCAAACTCTGGAGCTCCCTCCCTAAACCTCTCTACCTCTCTCTCCTCCTTTAAGACGTTCCTTAAAACCTACCTCTGTGACCAAGCTTTTGGTCACCTGTCCTAATATCTCCTTATGTAGCTCGGTGTCAAATTTTGTTTGATAATCGCTCTTGTGAAGCACCTTGGGATGTTTTACCACGTTAAAGGTGCAATATAAATGCAGGTTGTTGTTGTCCTCCTCCGTAACTGAGCAATGTATGTCTAGTCGAGTGAAAGGACCACCCTTTATTTATCTTCTGTGACTATTTGGGAGAGCTTTGTATTTTTCCTTCTGGCTGTAGATATACTGAGCCAATTTCTATGCTGCCAGAAATCGTGGTGCTATTTGTTTAGAATGATACCAGGGATGAGGGACTTCAGGTATGTGGCCAGTTCTTACGAAGGGTCATCGACCTGAGACGTTAACTCTGTTTCTCTCTCCACAGATGCTGCTTGACCCGCTGAGTATTTCCAGCAGTTTCTGTTTTTTTGTTCAGATTTCCAGCATCTGCTGAATTTTGCTTGGATCAAGGCCTATTATTAGTTTTGTGGTGCATTATCCCACTCCCACCATCATCCTAGGCAGTCCCTCGGAATCGAGGAAGACTTGCTTCCACTCTAAAAGTGAGTTCTCAGGTGACTGAACAGTCCAATACGGGAATTACAGTCTCCGTCACAGGTGGGACAGACAGTGGTTGAGGGAAGGGGTGGGTGGGGAGTCTGGTTTGCCGCACGCTCTTTCCGCTTGATTTCTGCATGCTCTCGGCGACAAGATTAAATGTGCTCTGCACCCTCGCGGATGCACTCCCTCCACTTTGGGCGGTCTTGGGTCAGAGACTCCCAGGTGCCGGTGGGGATGTTGCACTTTATCGGGGAGGCTCTGAGGGTGTCCTTGAAACGTTTCCTCTGCCCACCTGGGGCTCGCTTGCCGCGTAGGAGTTCCACCATGCAGGCTCATAAGAGACTTGATCATTTCCGAAAATTGCGATTTTGCGACAAGCGCAAATGGAAAGTATCGGTAGAGAGCCTGATTCTCTTGTTCACACGAGCCACAATTCTCGATTCCATACAAATGCTTTATTGTGCAATATGGAGCATCAGAAAACTATTGAAAAGTGAGTGTTGCGTGCAATTATACAGTTAATTCAAAAGCAAGGATATTTCAATGATTAAAATGATTCATTTATTATCGGAATAGTGCACATGCAAATATTATTATTCTTAATGCTATTTTATGAAAGATTTATGACAGATATATTTTGCTGCTGTATCACTTAATAAGCTATTTCGCTTGTCGTTCCTTTGGCATTTGGGTGGGGATTGGGAAACGCCCCGACCTCAGCTATCACTCAGTGAGTCTGAACACAAGAGCTGCCATTGTTTGATGATCAACCAACACCTTTATTCAGATGCCTGCAGCCCTTTGAGAAATGAATGAGGTTGTCAATTCGAAAATGCTTCAGCTGATTCATGTGACCTCACGTGCGATGGCTGCGATAACAGATGTGCACCGACCGACAGCTGGCCAGGATACAGCTGCTGAAACAGGGTGACCATTGTCAGACTGCAGGCTGTTACAGTGCTGCGTCTGTCCTCGGAAAAGCCACGATTGGGGGGGGGGGGGGTCCCACAATCATGAATTCTTCCGCTGACTCCGGAAACGAGCAAATGAAGCATTGGAGGACAAAAGCAAAAACACCGCGGATGCTGGAATCGGAAATAAAAACAGAGAATGCTGGGAGTCTCAGCGGGTCGGGCAGCATCTGTGGAGAGGAAGCGGAGTTAACGTTTCAGGTCGATGACCCTTCGTCAGAACTGGAGAGTGTTCGAAATGAACGGATTCTTAACCAGCACTGAAAGGGGGGAGGGGAGGAAAGAACAAAAGGGAAGGTCTGTGATAGGGTGGAAGGCAGGAGAGATTAGAGAGACAAAAGGGATGATGGGCCGAGTTCAAATGGTAATGCCAGGAGTTAGAAAAACATTAGTCGAGATAGGGCGTGAATGGCGGGATAATGACCCGCTGCCATTGGAGACACAGAGAAAAAACGTAAGATCGGGGGGTGGGGGAGTGGGGGGGGGGGGCGGGGAGGAGGGAGCCAAAAACTGGGCCAATGAAGTACTAGTTCTGGCTGACTACACGTTGGGTGCATTTTCTTGTTTCTGACCAAGGCTTTAGGTGTGCGGTGGCTAGGACATGCTGCAGTCCCACATTGAATTGGCTCCCCGCCCTATTTGCACTTCCTGCACAATTTCCCCGTGGGCTTTTTACACGAGTGGACCTTCGCTTGCACAACTGGTGCGAGAGCCTCATTTCCATAGTCAATATGATGCAAATGAGTCCCATTGAAATCCTGCGCTGCTTATGCCTGCTTCGGCAGTTCATCTGGCCTCTATAACAGAGCCATTAAACATCAGTCATGTTCTGGCACTGCAGGAAACCTTGTCATAAAGGTGAACTGAATCCGAGATCTCTGCGCTCCTCCAATTTTAGCCTCATGCGCATCCCCAAATCTCATCGCCCCACCATCGGTGGCCGTGCCTTCTGTTACCTGGGCCCCAAGCTCTGGAACTCCCTCCCTAAACCTCTCCGCCTCGCTACCTCTCTTTCCTCCTCCTTTAAGACACTCCTTAAAACCGCCCTCTTTGACCAAGCTTTTGATTAGCTGTCCCAATAGCACCTTATGTCAAATTTTATGACACGCCTTGGGACGTTTGACTACGTTAAAGGCGCTAGATAAATGCACATCGTTGTAGTTGCTACACCCAAAGTTGTGACCGCAAGCAATATCTTTCAATCCTCTTCCTTTGCTGAGGTTTTTGGGGGCACATGAGGAGGATGAATGAAAGAAAAAAAGAAAGACTTGGATTTATATAGCGCCTTTCACGACCACCGGACGTCTCAAAGCGCTTTACAGCCAATGAAGTACTTTTCAAGTGTAGTCACTGTTGTAATGTGGGAAATGCGGCAGCCAATTTGCGCACAGCAAGCTCCCACAAGCAGCAATGTGATAATGACCAGATAATCTGTTTTTTTTTTGTTATGTTGGTTGAGGGATAAATAAGTGGAGGAAGTGTATCCGGGAGGGCGCTGAGCACCTTGAGTCTCGGCGTCGAGAGCATGCAGAAATCAAGCGCAGGCAGCGGAAGGAGCGTGCGGCAAACCTGTCCCACCCACCCCTTCCCTCAACCACTGTCTGTCCCACCTGTGACAGAGACTGTAATTCCCGTATTGGACTGTTCAGTCACCTAAGGACTCATTTTAAGAATGGAAGTAAATCTTCCTCGATTCCGAGGGACTGCCTATGATGATGATGATTGTCCAGGACACCGGGGAGAACTCCCCTGCTCTTCTTTACAATAGTGCCGTGGGATCTTTTACGTCCACCTGAGAGAGCAGACAGGGCCTCGGTTTAATGTCTCATCTGAAAGACGGCACCTCCGACAGTGCAGCGCTCCCTCAGCACTGCACTGGGAGTATCAGCCTAGATTTATGTGCTCAAGTCCCCAGAGTGGGACTAGAACCCACAACCTTCTGACTCTGAGACTAACCTGTCAAAGGCCCTGATCTTGGCTGAGGCCTTCAGTGGGACATCTATGCCAACCTTCAGGGCCACGTCTGTCTCCTTTAACGCCTAGATCTTCCCGTACTTGACCGGTGGTCATGACAATCCAGGAAAATGGGTTGGGGGCAGATAGGGAGAGGCAGGTGGAAGTGCTGCCTCACAGAGGAGAATTAGAAACATAGAAACATAGAAAATAGGTGCAGGAGTAGGCCATTCGGCCTTTCAAGCCTGCACCACCATTCAATAAGATCAAGGCTGATCATTCACCTCAGTACCCCTTTCCTGCTTTCTCTCCATACCCCTTGATCACTTTAGCCGTAAGGGCCATATCTAACTCCCTCTTGAATATATCCAATGAACTGGCATCAACAACTCTCTGCGGCAGGGAATTCCATAGGCTAACAACTCTCTGAGTGAAGAAGTTTCTCCTCATCTCAGTCCTAAATGGCCTACCCCTTATTCTAAGACTGTGTCCACTGGTTCTGGACTTCCCCAACATCGGGAACATTCTTCCTGCATCTAACCTGTCCTGTCCCGTCAGAATCTTATATGTTTCTATGAGATCCCCTCTCATCCTTCTAAACTCCAGTGTATAAAGGCCCAGTTGATCCAGTCTCTCCTCATATGTCAGTCCAGCCATCCCGGTAATCAGTCTGGTGAACCTTCGCTGCACTCCCTCAATAGCAAGAACGTCCTTCCTTAGATTAGGAGACCAAAACTGAACACAATATTCCAGGTGAGGCCTCACCAAGGCCCTGTACAACTGCAGTAACACCTCCCTGCTCCTATACTCAAATCCCCTAGCTATGAAGGCCAACATACCATTTGCCTTCTTCACCGCCTGTATACCTGTATGCCAACTTTCAAAGACTGATGTACCATGACACCCAGGTCTCGTTGCACCTCCCCTTTTCCTAATCTGTCACCATTCAGTTAATATTCTGCCTTCGTGTTTTTGCCCCAAAGTGGATAACCTCACATTTATCCACATTATACTGCATCTGCCATGCATTTGCCCACTCACCTAACCTGTCCAAGTCACCCTGCAGCCTCATAGCGTTCCCCTCACAGCTCACACCGCCACCCAGTTTAGTGTCATCTGCAAACTTGGAGATATTACACTCAATTCCTTCATCTAAATCATTGACGTATATTGTAAAGAGCTGGGGTCCCAGCACTGAGCCCTGCGGCATGCCACTAGTCACTGCCTGCCATTCTGAAAAGGACCCGTTTATCCCGTTCCATTTGCCCCCCACACACTCCCCTCAGTGGCCTCATTTTAACCTGGACAACGTTAACCTGAGAGTGTCTTTCAATAAATTATAATAACCTTAAGATCAGGTTGGCGACAGATAAAAGCTGGAGTAAATTAAGACCTCGGCCTTGTCTTTTCATGTTCTGTTTTACAGCAGCCATTCATATAATAAGGGTGCAGTCACAGACACTCCCATTCTAATCCTTTTACAATAAAATCAAACTAACACTTCGGGAGGCTTTGCTTTGGAGATGAAAGTGAAAAAAAACCTGTCAGCTTTAACTGAATTTTGCACATCAACAGAATGATCATTTACAACACATTGCCAGGTATGCTGTAAACATTCTGGGCAGCCAGATTCTCCCAGATTTACAATGGGCACATTGTTCTCACCAAAACTCCAGTGCTGGAGACCACCCACAGAGGAAAGCCATCACATTCTGTGTCAACCCTTTAACCCCTGTGGAGCCGCCCAGCACCTTACCCAGGAGGGCAGGGGAGGGGAGGATGTGTCGTCAGCTACTTCTTCTGAGGCAGTCCCTTGGAGTCGAGGGTGACTTGCTTCCACTCAAAAAGCAGCTCCGTAACACAGGACTCTGTGCTCTACGGGCTGTTCCCAGGGACACACACACTGAGACAGACATCACCTGCTGCTGGAGGGCCATCAGCTCGGTCAAAGACGCTCTTTGGTCTTGCCGAAACTTGCTGGTCTTCCAGAGCAAGGAGATGTCCACGTCTGCGTGTTGCAGACTGGCGCAATCCAAGATCCAGGATTACGTGCTGAGGGATGCGCTTAAAATTGGTGCAGTCGCCGCAAAGGCACGGTGGGGAAGGGCCACAGTTTAAAGCCCTTCTGCCCAGGAAAACCCAGGGGCAGGAATCAGTGCAAAACCCCCCTCGGGCCGTACTTGTAACTTCTTTTTTGTGTACATGTAGCCCATGATCTGTAAACACTTATGTGGTGCCATGTACAATGCAAGGTCTGTTGCGTAATGCACATTGAAAAGAAAAAATGTAAATGTGCCGTCACCCGTTCCGTGTACTGTATAGCGACACATGTAATGTAATTTGTCAAATGTACTACAAGGTATCCCGTATTGTACCGAATTGTACTTGAACTGAAAAGCAAGGAAATGTATCGAACGGAACTGCTGTCAGCACCCAAATGTAGTGTATGGGATTGCTGACCGCAGCTAAATGTACTGAACTGCTGTTGAATGTACTGTACAAATTTTTAGATGAATAAAGTATATTTTGAAATTTAAAAAAAGTGAGTTCTCAGGTGACTGATGAGTCCAGTGCGGGACCGACAGTCTCTGTCACAGGTGGGGCAGACGGTGGTTGAAGGGACGGGTGGGTGGGGAAGTCTGGTTTGCCGCGCGCTCCTTCCGCTGTCGCCGCTTGGCTTCAGCTTGCTCCGAGCGAACAGACTCGAGGTGCTCAGCGCCCTCCCGGATGCTTCTCCTCCACTTAGGGCGGTCTTTGGGCAGGGACTCCCAGGTGTCGGTGGGGATGTTGCACTTTATCAGGGAGGCTTTGAGGGTGTCCTTGTAACGTTTCCTCTGCCCACCTGGGGCTCGCTTGGCATGTCAAAGCTCCGAGTAGAGCGCTTGCTTTGGGAGTCTCGTGTCAGGCATGCGGACAGTGTGGTCCGCCCAACGGAGCTGGTCGAGTGTGGTCAGTGCTTCGATGCTGGGGATGTTGGCCTGAGCGAGAACACTGATGTTGGTGCGCCTGTCCTGCCAATGGATTTGCAGGGTCTTGTGGAGGCAGCGTTGGTGGTACTTCTCCAGTGCTTTGAGGTGCCTGCTGTACATAGTCCACGTCTCTGAGCTATATAGGAGGGCGGGTATCACCACTGCTCTGTAGACCATGAGCTTGGTGCTGGGTTTGAGGTCCTGGTCTTCCAACACTCTCTTCCTCAGGCGACCGAAGGCTGCGCTGGTGCACTGAAGGCGGTGTTGGACCTCAAGCAGAAAGAAGGGCAATCAGTCTGGGACACGGGCCCCGCCAACCTGCCGTTTACAATTGGCGGGGCTGTGGAAGAGACTGGCGAGTGGCAGTCCGCTGGGGGTGGGAGCGAAGTCCTGTTTGGGACAGCGAGGCCCACCCCAATTAACTCCCAGCAGGTGTCTGAATTGCCTGTTAAACCCCCTCGAACTGAAAGGAGTTTTGAAGAGTTGTCAGCTGTGGCTGAATGGGTAGCCCTGAGACAGAAAGTCGTGGGTTCGAGCCACTCCGGAGACTTGAGCACAAAATCCAGGCAGAACTGAGGGAGTGCTGCACTGTCGGAGGCGCCGTCTTTCGGATGAGACGTTAAACCCGCCTGCTCTCTCAAGTGAATGTAAAAGATCTCGTGGCACTATTTTGCAGAAGAGCGGGAGAGTTATCCCCGGGGTCCTGGCCAATATTTGTCCCTCATCCAACATCAAAATCAAAACAGATTGGTCATTATCACATTGCTGTGTGTGGGAGCTTGCTGTGCACAAATTGGCTGCCGCGTTTCCTACATTACAACTGACTACACTTCAAAAGTACTTCATGGAAAGCGCTTTGGGACATCCTGAGGTCATGAAAGGTGCTATGGCGGGCCAAGTCTTTTTTTCTGTTTATACGGGTCAAGTGCGATACTGGGCAAGGAAAATCAAACTCACTCCAATTCGGAACAAGACGGAAGATTTTTTTGGTCGTGTTCAAAGCTCAGCTCGCTGCAGCTCCTCAAGGACATTCGCCCTTGTGACAGAATGATTGATCTTGTGGGGCACCACTCCCTGCTTCGCAAACACATTCATTCGCCAACCGCACCCAAAAGCAGACACTCCCATTGTCAGTGGAGCAATGATACTTTTCTGCAGATCATTCGAAACTGCAATGAAAGTGGGAGCGAAGCCAAGACAAAAGCAATCCCATGACTCCGGGTTGAGCTGGACACGGGGCCTGTCGGCGGCTGGGACCCTGGGAGGAGATTTCAAGAAATGCAGACTGTTCGGGTCACCAACACCACCCCCCCCCCCCTCCCCGGATTACCCTGGAGTCTCCAGGAGTTGCAGATGGCCCTCCAGGGCACTGCTCCGGGCAAAACCCCGGGGAGAAACATTCTCGAGGCATGAGAAACAATTTGTGTGTTTTCCATTTCCTTTGAACATCTTCATTGATTCTCAGTGGCAGAAGATGGTAATGGAGGTCTTTAAAGTGATGAGAAGTTTTGATAGAGTGGATACAGAGAGAGTGTTCCCACTTGTGGGGAAGAGCATAACTAGAGGCCATCAATATAAGATAGTCACCAAGAAATCCAATGGGGAATTCAGGAGAAACGTCTTTACCCAGAGAGTGGTGAGAATGTGGAACTCGCTGCCACAGGAAGTGGTTGAAGCGAATAGTATCGATGCATTTAAGGGGAGGCTGGACAAGTATATCTTCTTCTTAGGCAGTCCCTTGGAGTCGAGGATGACTTGCTTCCACACTAATACGAGTTTTCAGGTGACTGAGGAGTCCAATGCGGGACCTACAGTCTCTGTCACAGGTGGGGCAGACGGTGGTTGGAGGGACGGGTGGGTGGGGGGCTTGGTTTGCCGTGCGCTCCTTCCGCTGTTTGTACTTGGCTTCCGCGTGCTCCCGGCGGAGAGACTCGAGGTGCTCGGTGCCTTCCCGGGTGCTTCTCCTCCACTTTGAGCGGTGTTGGGCCAGGGATTCTCAGGTGTCGGTGGGGATGTTGCATTTTGAGGGAGAAGGGAATAGAGGGTTATGCTGATAGAGTTAGATGAGGAAAGACAGGAGGAGGCTCGAGTGGAGCATAAACGGCAGCATGGACTGGTTGGACCGAATGGCCGGTTTCTGTGCCGTATATCCTGTGTAATCCTGTGATTATTTCTAAAAATATTGGAGATGGGAAACAAAAGGCTGTTTGACCATTGGGCGTGGGAGACGGGAGGTCATGTGATGACACCTTGGGGTATACGGCCAACCAGAGTTGCCGACCCTTGTACCATGGGAGAGGAACCGTGCTTTTCCAAGGTGGGTAAGATTGGGGCCACAGTCACACGTTGTGTGGACATACCGAGCGGCGAATTCTGGTGTGGTCGGGGGGGGGAGGGGGGCCCAATTTTCCAGCCCCATGTCTGCACACACCGAGGCTCCATGCCTGTGGGGCAGAACCTCAGGAAAGGGAAACTACTGTCTCCCAGACTTCGAGCTCACTGACCTGAAACCCTGCTACAGCACGATCAAAGGGGAGAGCTCAGACTTTGTGCTGGGAGCCCTTTGAGATGTGTGCAAATCCGTCTGTCGTGTGGACTGCCTCACAGCTGCAAGCATTGCGCCAGTCCATTCAACATAAAGTGTGGGGTGCATGCTCCTGATGGCCTATAATGGCAGGTAAAGGCATTGCCTGGTATAGCACTGAGCCATACAGACCACAATGTCCTGTTTCATCGCACCACCTATCAAAATTCTCATCCTTGTTATCAAATCCCTCCATGGCCTCGCCCCTCCCTGTCTCTGTAACCTCCTCCAACCCTCCGAGATGTCTGCGCTCCTCAAATTCTACCCTCTTGTGCATCCCTGATTATAATCACTCCACCATCGGTGGCCGGGCCTTCTGTTGCCTGGGCCCCAAGCTCTGGAACTCCCTCCCTAAACCTCTCCGCCTCTCTACCTCTCTTTCCTCCTTCAAGACGCTTCTTAAAACCGACCTCTTTGACCCAGCTTTTGTCCTAAAATCTCCTTCCATGGCTCGGCGTCACACTTTGTCCAATAATGTTCTGTGAAGCGGTACTATTACGGATCCTGGCCTGGCGGGGGTGTGTGTTCGGAGAAGCGGCCAGGGCTCATTTTACAAATTCACACTCCCGCGCCCCCGCCTCCCCCCTCCCCCGCCCCTTGTTGAAGCTCACTTTGGGCATTCGAGTGAAGATTGGTCGAGTCACCCTCTCTGCTGCCTGGTGGCCCTCTTGTCAGGTGCTGGAGAGCGGAGCAGGGTGGAGTGGAAAATGTCCCTTCTGTAAAAAGTGCTTTGTCATACGCCGGGAGCGGGCTGCGGAGATTGACCCGAATCCCCGCTGATCCAAAAGGGATCGATTTGCAATTAACCCCCCCCAAATAAAAACCGAAGAAATAGGAGCAGGAGCCGGCCATACGGCCCCTCGAGCCTGCTCCGCCATTTAATACGATCATGGCTGATCCGATCATGGACTCAGCTCCACTTCCCTGCCCGCTCCCCATGACCCCTTAATCTCTTATCGGTTAAGAAACTGTCTATTCCTGTCTTCAATTTATTCAATGTCCCGGCTTCCACAGCTCTCTGGGGCAGCGAATTCCACAGATTTACAACCATCGACTCGATCAACAAGCACCTCTCTCTCTCTCTCTCTCTCTCGTGAGGACACCTGAAGGAATTGTCAGAAGTACCTTCTCCTCTTTGTCAGTCTCGTATCATGTAGAAATATTTAGCCGACACTGAGGGCAGAGATGAAAGAAAGCGAAGGGATTGGGAATCTGCATCTGCAGTTTGGGTGGGTTTATGGATTTACCCCATTGCCAAAACAATGCACTTGACATTACTGAACTTTGATGTAGGTACGGCAGTGATTCAACTAAAGCTTTCAGCCGGTCTCTACTCACTGGGATCGGTTTTGTGAACAGAGAGCCTTTAGGGCTAGAATTTCCTAACAACCTGCCAGTGCCCGATTGCCGTCCAAAAGACGGCTAAGATTCCCAAGATTATCGCCAGTGATAAATTCCCCCTAAAAATGAAAAAAAAATCCGCCCAGCGAAAATAATGGGCGTTGCACCCCGATTCTCGGCGAAAAAGGTGAATTTTGAGCCGATTGGATGTTTCTTAAAGAAAATGGGCGATAATTAATAAATTTACCCCCAGGCTAGGAGAAAAACACAAAAAATATTTTTTCAGAAAACATAACATTAAAAAAATCCTAAAAAACATCCTCAGGACTCTTTTTAACTTAAATCACTGCAACAGAATTTTAAACTAATGAGTAAAAAAACAATGACTTATCTTTTCCTTGCAGAGCTACTCACCTTCCGCCCAGCTCCGCTGATTCTCGTGGGCAGTTTTTTAATACTTACCTACGGGTCACCGCTGAGCCAAATATCGCGCCAGGGCGATCTCAGGGCAGTGCACGCTGGTGGTCCGCTCCCCAGTGGTACTTCGAAACCGCCAGCGTAAGTAACTCAGCGGGGCAATTTCTCGCTGACCCAGTTATCGCCCAAAACGGCCAATACTGCCGAGAAACTAGGCGATGAGCCATTGCGAATTCGAGCCCTTGGTCTCTGATACTGTCACCAATTAGTCAATGAAATGTACCTGAGCCTTGCATCATCATCATAGGCAGTCCCTCGGAATCGAGGAAGACTTGCTTCCACTCTTAGAATGAGTCCTTAGGTGGCTGAACAGTCCAATACGAGAGCCACAGTCCCTGTCACAGGTGGGACAGACAGTGGTTGAGGGAAGGGGTGGGGAGTCTGGTTTGCCGCACGCTCCTTCCGCTGCCTGCGCTTGATTTCTGCATGCTCTCGGCGACGAGACTCGAGGTGCTCAGCGCCCTCCCGGATGCACTTCCTCCACTTAGGGCGGTCTTTGGCCAGGGACTCCCAGGTGTCAATGGGGATGTCGCACTCTATCAGGGAGGCTTTGAGAGTGTCCTTTCATCCTGCAGCCAAAGGGAGCACTTTGCCATTCTGAGCACCCATGGGTGCCACACTTTGTTATTTGAGTTACTCAAGGGCAAACTGTCCTGGCTGAGTGCGAAAGCAGTGAGATCTTTGGAGTTGCCGAGGTTCGAGCCAATCCGGATCAATATTGTACTGTGTGCCTCCACACACTAAGAACTCAGTTGAGTTTGTCCAAACACATTTCATTTTGTGCCTTTACAGGCAACAGGCAGAGGAGACCTTTGTCTCATTGCTTAAGGTGTCCTTAGTGTCAGCTGTGGCTCAGTGGGCAGCACTCCTGCCTCTGAGTCAGAAGGTCGTGGGTTCAAGTCCCACTCGAGGGACTTGAGCACAAAAATCTAGGCTGACCACTCCCAGTACAGTGCTGAGGGAGTGCTGCACTGTCAGAGGTGCTGTCTTTCAGATGAGATGCTAAACCGAGGCCCCATCTGCCCTCTCAGGTCGATGTAAAAGATCCCATGGCACTATTTCGAAGAAGAGCAGGGGAGCTCGTCCTCGGGCTAATATTTATCCCTCAATCAATATAACTAAAACAGATTATCTGGTCATTATCATATTGTTGTTTGTGGGAGCTTGCTGTGCGCAAAATGACTGCCGCGTTTCCCACATTACAACAGTGACTACACTTCAAAAGTACTTCATTGGCTGTAAAGCGCTTTGGGACGTCTGGTGGTCATGAAAGGTGATATATAAATGCAAGTCTTTCTTTCTTCTCATTCAATCTGAAACCCGAGAGGCGAGAGGACAGTGTGCTAACCCATGAGCTTAGTAACTTAGTAATGTAACATAACACTCTAAAAGTAACACCACATAACATGTAAAAATAGACCATCTCAAGACATGGGATTGTCAAGTTTAATCGAAATTCAAGAGATGAGATAGAACACATGGACGACAGTTTGGTTCCTTGAGCCCCTGGCACCCTCTGATACCTCATCCATGTCTACCTAGATAGTGCCAGCAGGTTATTCAACTGTGGGGGCAGCCTGTCCTCACTCGCATCTTCCAGCAGGAGCCTTAGACAGCAATCAGTGATGAAACTCGGGCTGATTTCCGCCCTCCCCACCCCCACCATAGCCCAGAGGTGCTGAGGCAAATTATTACACCCCTACTGCCGCCCTGAGTGAGATCACTAACTCAGCACTGGCTAGGAATTGAACCTGGGATTTGCTGGTCTGGCTGGTCCAATTACACATCGGGTAGTGATTGCATAATTCAGCGACGGGTCTAATTGTAACCTCACTCGCTGGGCGGGAAACCCACGGGATTGGGTGGGCTGCCGGTTTTACGCCCCGCCTGATATTACTCGTCACTGTCTTCAGTGCAGAGTACGATTGGGCAGGGTGCAAAACTAGCCTTGCACCCGATCCTGTCTGCTGCCCAGCGGGTGGGTTAAAGAAAGACAGACTTGCATTTCTATAGCGCCGTTCATGACCACCGGACACCTCAGTGCGCTTTACAGCCGATTAAGTACTTTTGGAGTGCAGTCACTGTTGTAATGTGGGAAACGCGGCAGCCAATTTGCGCACAGCAAGCTCCCACACACAGCAATGTGATAATGACCAATCTGTTTTCGTGATGTTGGGTGAGGGATAAATATTGGCCAGGACACCGGGGAGAACTCCCCCTGCTCTTCTTCGAAATAGTGCCGCGGGATCTTTTAGGTTAAGACTGCCCCCACATCTTAGGAGGGAACAGGACCACAGTCAGTGATTTTCCAAGGTGAGCACCCTGCCAGGATTTGCCCGTCCTGGGAGTGCTCAGCCACAGAACCACCACCCCTTGTTGCCTTTAGCAACTGAGCTATCGAGGGAGTGGTCAGAGAAGGGGTTAACAGGTTTCGACTTCACAGCGTGAAGAGTAAGTGATATCGTTAAACTTTACAGCACCATCACCACATTAATGAGTAAAAGCAGGGTGAGCTACATAGGCAGGTGTGGACATATGCACACAAGCTCCCTCAGTTTAGTAGGCAAGAGCTCGAGCTGGATTTGGCATGACATGCTTTTTACGGTCTCACCTTGCCCCAGCCATGGGCACAGGAACATTCCTGTCATGACTGAGTCCTTTCAAATGAAGGGTTGAAAGTCCGTAACTAGGTGCGGGCCGCGTTACCTAGTGACAACCAATGAGGAACCGCCAGCGGCCTGGGAAGGGGGTGGGGAGGAACAGACAATCTTTCTCAAGGGAGTGGCAAATGATTGCTTTAAGCACTCGAAAGATAAGACATTCCAGATCGCTTATTAACCAGATCTTACTCATGCTCCCTTTGAGCTGGGCCAGTAAACCCCCACCCCCGCTCATATCTGTTGCTTGTGAGCAACGTTTAGTAAATGTGGCAGTGAGAGTTCCCAGAACTGGATTTCTGTCTGAAAATAATACCAACTGACTCTTGTCGCGACAGAAAGCAGCTAAGAAAGGAAAGACTTGCATTTCTATAGCGCCTTTCGCGACCACCAGGTGTCTCCAAACGCTTTACAGCCGATGAAGTACTTTTGGAGTGCAGTCTCTGCTGTAATGTGGGAAACGCAGCAGCCAACTTGCGCACAGCAAGCTCCCACACACAGCAATGTGATAAAAGTAGCGATAGTTTGTGCTGGGATGTGTGCAAATCTTTCTGTGGTGTGGACTGCCTCACAGCTGCAACCAATATACCGGTCCATTCAACATAAAGTGTGGGGTGCACGTTCCTGATGGCCTATAATGGCAGGTAAAGGCAGAAGAGCACTGAGCCATACAGACCACAGTGTCCTGTTTCGCTGCGCTCTTCCAATTCTGCCCTCTTGAGCATCCCTGATTATAATCGCTCCACCATCGGTGGCCGTGCCTTCAGCTGCCTGGGCCCCAAGCTCTGAACCTCTTCGCCTCTCTACCTCTCTTTCCTCCTTCAAGACGCTCCTTAAAACCGACCTCTTTGACCGAGCTTTTGTCCTAATTTCCCCTTCCGTGGCTCGGTGTCAAATCTTGTCCAATAACGTTCTGTGAAGTTACTATTGGTCTACTGTAATTGGCCATGCTGCCCTTGGGCACGAGAGCGCAAAATCTGCCAGAGTGTTTTCTGTGTGTGTGTGTATGGACGTTGGGCAAGAACATGTTGGGCTTGGCTGTGATGTCCTCCACAGTCAAATAGCCCGCCTCGGCTCATAGTCGCGGCTCACACATGAAGAATGACCAGTTGGGTGAGGTGACTGCTGGCACCTGTGAAGTGGTACCTCAGGGAGAGTCGGTGTATTCAAGAGGGGCCATGGGTAGGCCAAGCTCTCAAGCCTGGACGTGGGAGCAACCGCCAAACAGCTGGGCGTTTATTGGCCAAATTCCAACCCCAAAGGCTTTTTCTTCCAACCAATGAAAAGCCGAAATGTTGAAGGGTGAAAACAAAATGTGTTCAAGAAAGTGTGGCAGTGGGTGAGCAAAGTTATTGAACATCCCTGCCCCTTTTATCCCGCGGGCTTCCATTTTTGCAAACAAGCCTATTATGTGGTACTTTGTCAAACGCCTTTTGAGAGCCCATATACACATCAACTGTACTGCCCTCATCCACCCTCTCTGTTACCTCATCAAAAACCTTAATCCGGTTAGTCAAACACGATTTGCCCCTTAACCAATCCGTGCTGGCTCTCCTTTATTGGTCCTTGCTTGTCCCAGTGGCTGTTCATTTTCTCCCGGATTATTGTTTCTAAAAGCTTCCCCGCCACCGACTGGCCTAATTGCCAGGTTTATCCTTCTCCCTCCCCCTTTTTGAAGAAGGGTGTAACATTTGCAATCCTCCATTCCTCTGGCACCACCCCTGTGTCTAAGGAGGATTGGAAGATTGTGGTCAGCACCTCCGCAAGGTCTACCTTTACTTCCTTCCGCAACCCATCCGGACCGGATGACATATCCACTTTAAGTCGCTTCTCGGCCTTTTGGCTAAGATCAAGTGTAGTATCTGTTCTTATCAGTTTAATATCCCCTATGGGGACATGATATTGAATAGATTTTTGGACAGGGAGCTGGATCAGGGGCATATCCCGTCCACTCCATGCACCGACCTGGTATTGCAATATTTCCAGGAACGGTGCAACTTCGCCTCTCGGCCTTTTGGCCTAAGATCAAACACATTGGCGCAAAGTGATCTTTGGCGTTAGAGTTGATCTGGAACGAAATTGGATTAAAAAAAAAAATATCCACTTTAAGTACTGCCAGCCTTCCGAGTGCCTCCTCTTATTCTATTTCTATTTCAACTATTTTAGTTGGACCTGCAAATCAAATGCCCCCTTATTAAAGGGGCACTAAAACCGACAAATTAAACAAGTCAACCTTCAGACATTATGTGGTTCAAATTAAAATTTGTTTGCCGGGGGTGACGATGCACTCCAGTCCCTCCGACGCCCACCTCTCGCGGAAGGCCGCGAGCGTACCGGTGGACACCGCGTGCTCCATCTCCAGGGACACCCGGGCCCGGGTGTAACCGCGGAAGAGAGGCAGGCAGTCGGGCTGAACGACCCCCTCGACCGCCCGCTGCCTGGACCGGCTGATGGCCCCCTTGGCCGTGCCCAGGAGCAGTCCCTCATCCAGTTATCTCATCCAGTACCCCGACAACATGATACTAGCTATTTAAAATGTTATTTGATTTTATACCCTGTCTTCTATTGGAGTGATGCTAATAGGTCTGTATCTGCTCGTGTCGGTGTTGTCACATTCTTTCAATGTCGACACCACATTATCTGGCTTCCAATCTGCTGGGACCTCCCCAGTGCCAATTGTCTCGTAAAGACTATCCGTGTTCAATAATTAAATTCATTTGCAACCACGCCGCATTGCATAGTTGGAAATGAATTTGCAACTCTGCAATACAGATGAAATGAAGCAAGTCATCCTCATTTCAAGGGACTGCTGAAAATGATTGATTGGTATTGCATAGACAGGTAACTGCCCCAATCTCATAAGAGTGAGGGTGACGCCCAGCCCCAAGGCTGATAATGAAGGGCCTAGATGGCCTCTCCCAGTGACAGATAAGTGAGGAGATCACATCAAATAAAAGAATGAAATCAAGGAATTTGAGTTGTTCTGCAGCTTCCAGCCGACTGTCTCAGATTGCACATTCTCCATTCCGTGTTGCGGTGAGAGGCGCGAGGCACTTTTACATTTGTGTTGGGTCGACCAGGAGACCAGTGGTCAAACGGAGAGCCACAAGCCCTCTGGGCTGACCTTCTTCCACAGCCACTGCAACACAGAGCAAGCTTCCACTTGCACAACACCTTATCACACCCTCATTGCTTCATAGCCAATGAATTATTATTGAACTATTGGTGTGTGGGCAAAGACAGCAGCCAATTTGTGCAGAGCAGGTTTTTTGTGCCCGCTGTGGCTCAGTGGGCAGCACCCTCGCCCCGGCGTCAGAAGGTTGTGGGTTCAAGTCCCACTCCAGGGACTTGTGCTCAAAAATCCAGGCCGACACTCCCAGTGCAGTGCTGAGGGAGTGCTGCACTGTCGGAGGTGCCGTCTTTCGGTTGAGACGTTAAACAGAGGCCCCGTCTGCTCTCTCAGGTGGATGTAAAAGATCCCATGGCAGTATTTGGAAGAAGAGCAGGGGAGTTCTCCCCGGTGTCCTGGGCCAATATTTATCCCTCAATCAACATCACTAAAAAGCAAATGATCTGGTCATTATCACATTGCTGTTTGTGGGAGCTTGCTGTGCGCAAATTGGCTGCCGCGTTTCGCACATTACAACAGTGACTACATTCCGTCCGGCAGGATTTGTGCTGTGTTGGTCCCTTTAAACTGCTGCAGACCATTAAATTCCATCATCATCATAGGCAGTCCCTCGGAATCGAGAAAGACTTGCTTCCACTCTTAAAATGAGTCCTTAGGTGGCTGAACAGTCCAATACGAGAACCACAGTCCCTGTCACAGGTGGGACAGACAGTGAATGAAGGAAAGGGTGGGTGGGACAGGTTTGCCGCACGCTCCTTCCGCTGCCTGCACTTGATTTCTGCATGCTCTCGGCGATGAGACTCGAGGTGCTCAGCACCCTCCCGGATGCACTTCCTCCACTTAAATTCCACTGCAAACCTGGCATTGTATCTGAGCGGAAAATCACCCTTATTTTCAAATCCCTCCATGGCCTCGCCCCTCCCTATCTCTGTAATCTCCTCTAGCCCCACAACCCCCCGAGATGTCTGCGCTCCTCTAATTCTGCCCTCTTGAGCACCCCTGATTATAATCACTCCACCATCGGTGGCCGTGCCTTGTGTGGCTAGGCCCCAAGCTCTGGAACTCCCTCCCTAAACCTCTCCGCCTCTCTACCTCTCTTTCCTCCTTCAAGACGCTCCTTAAAACCTACCTCTTTGACCTAGCTTTTGGTCACCAGCCCTAATTTCTCCTTATGTGGCTCGGTGTCAAATTTCTGATTTACAATACTCCTGTGAAGCGCCTTGGGACATTTCACTACGTTAAAGGCGCTATATAAATGCAAGTTGTTGCTGGTGTTCTGCGAAAAAAAATCACTGTCCACTTTTGTTGGCTTTCTGTTCTCATTTAATGTTCTCCAGCATCCTGGAAACGCACGGCCTGAAAGTGCAGTGGGAACAGATTCAATAGTAACCTTCAAAAGAGAATTGGATACAGACCGGAAGGGAAAACATTTGCTGGCCAATGGGGAAGGGGTAGGGGGAGTGGGACTAATTGGACAGCCCTTCCAAGGGCCGGCACGGGCACGATGGGCTCAATGGCCTCCTTCTGTGCTGCATCATTCTATGATTCTCTGATTCGACCTCTGCAAGTTCCTGTGCACCATTCTCGATAAAAGAATCCAGGCAATTACCGTCTCTGGTCTCGCCACAGCTTCCTTGCAAATAGCCACCAGGTGGTGCTCTAGAGCTTTCAGAGCCACCATGCTGGGCAGACCATGCCAGATACGAGACTCCCGAGGCAAATGCTTTATGCGGAGCTCCGTCATGGTAAACGAGCCAAAGGTGGGCAGCGGAAACGTTACAAGGACCCCCTCAAAGCCTCCCTGGTAAAGTGCGACATCACCACTGACACCTGGGAGACCCTGGCCGCAGACCGCCCGAGGTGGAGAAAGTGCATCCGGGAGGGCGTTGAGTTCTTCGAGTCTCAACGCAAAGAGCGTGAAGAGGCCAAGCGCAGGCAGCGGAAGGAGCGCGCGGCAAACCAGCCCCACCCACCCCTTCCCTCGACAAATGTCTGTCCCACCTGTGACAGGGTCTGTGGCTCCCGTATCGGACTGTTCAGCCACCAAAGAACTCACTTTGGGAGTGGAAGCAAGTCTTCCTCGATTCCGAGGGGCTGCCTATGATGATGAGATCCACCATGGTTTTCCTCTGTCTCACTTATGGGGAAAGGCCTCTTTGAAAACCATTCCCTCATAAAGCCGCCCTTCATAAGCTCACGTTGACTGCCCCTTTGATCAACCTTTCTGAGTGTTCACTAATTTCATTCCATGCTAACGGGCGGGATTTTCGGCTTTGATGATTTCGGGGCGGTAACGGTGGCGGGGCGGTAAAGTTAGCGCCCGGGAACAGTTTGCGCCTCAGTCGGTAAGTTTGGGCAGCTGGGCCCTGAGTCAGGGGGGGTGCAGCGCTAAGGGAGGTGTTGTACACGTCTCTCAGGGCGTTCGGGTGGGAAACTCCCGAGTTAAAGAGCCAGGCCGGGAGCGCTTCGGGAGACCCCTGGGGAGAAAAAAACCCCTAAAAACCACAAAAACATTCCCAATACATTGCCCACGCCACCACAACACAAATCGCAAATAAAATTAAAAGAAATCACACTTACCTCAGGAGCCCATGACTTATCTCTCCGCTGTCGGTATCGTTGCCCCGCCCGATTTCCCGGGCGGTCACTGCGGGGCGCGCTGCGGGGCGGACGGGTCGGGCGGGTGTCACAACCACGGGGGCGTTGCACACACCGGGCGCAGCTCTTCCGGGCGGTGCTGCTCCGCGTCGCCGCTAAACCGGACCCGAGGATCGTCGCGGGGCGCTGGAGGCTGACCGCCCGCCCAGAACACCTCACCGCCGCCATTGTCGCCGCTCCGGGGCGAGAAACAGAGCGCAGAAGACCGGAAAATCTGTCCCATAGACTTCGGGGGGGGGGGGGGCGAACATTACAAGTCCTGTCAGAAATACAGCTATGTGCTTTGTGGGGAGTGTTTGCTAGTGCTGTTGGGGAGGAGTTAAACTAATATGGCAGGGGGATGGGAACCAATGAAGGGAGACAGAGGGAAACAAAAAGGAGGCAAAAGCAAAAGACAGAAAGGAGATGAAGAAAAGTGGAGGGCAGAGAAACCCAAGGCAAAGAACAAAAAGGGCCACTGTACAGCAAAATTCTAAAAGGACAAAGGGTGTTAAAAAAAACAAGCCTGAAGGTTTTGTGTCTTAATGCAAGGAGTATCCGCAATAAGGTGGATGAATTAACTGTGCAAATAGATGTTAACAAATATGATGTGATTGGGATTACGGAGACGTGGCTCCAGGATGATCAGGGCTGGGAACTCAACATCCAGGGGTATTCAACATTCAGGAAGGATAGAATAAAAGGAAAAGGAGGTGGGGTAGCATTGCTGGTTAAAGAGGAGATTAAGGCAATAGTTAGGAAGGACATTAGCTTGGATGATGTGGAATCTATATGGGTAGAGCTGCAGAACACCAAAGGGCAAAAAACGTTAGTGGGAGTTGTGTACAGACCTCCAAACAGTAGTAGTGATGTTGGGGAGGGCATCAAACAGGAAATTAGGGGTGCATGCAATAAAGGTGCAGCAGTTATAATGGCTGACTTTAATATGCACATAGATTGGGCTAACCAAACTGGAAGCAATACGGTGGAGGAGGATTTCCTGGAGTGCATAAGGGATGGTTTTTTTAGACCAATATGTCGAGGAACCAACTAGGGGGGAGGCCATCTTAGACTGGGTGTTGTGTAATGAGAGAGGATTAATTAGCAATCTCGTTGTGCGTGGCCCCTTGGGGAAGAGTGACCATAATATGGTAGAATTCTGCATTAGGATGGAGAATGAAACAGTTAATTCAGAGACCATGGTCCAGAACTTAAAGAAGGCTAACTTTGAAGGTATGAGGCGTGAATTGGCTAGGATAGATTGGCGAATGATACTTAAGGGGTTGACTGTGGATGGGCAATGGCAGACATTTAGAGACCACATGGATGAACTACAACAATTGTACATTCCTGTCTGGCGTAAAAATAAAAAAGGGAAGGTGGCTCAACCGTGGCTATCAAGGGAAATCAGGGATAGTATTAAAGCCAAGGAAGTGGCATACAAATTGGCCAGAAATAGCAGCGAACCCGGGGACTGGGAGAAATTTAGAACTCAGCAGAGGAGGACAAAGGGTTTGATTAGGACAGGGAAAATGGAGTACAAGAAGAAGCTTGCAGGGAACATTAAGACGGATTGCAAAAGTTTCTATAGATATGTAAAGAGAAAAAGGTTAGTAAAGACAAATGTAGGTCCCCTGCAGTCAGAATCAGGGGCAGTCATAATGGGGAACAAAGAAATGGCGGACCAATTGAACAAGTACTTTGGTTCGGTATTCACTAAGGAGGACACAAACAACCTTCCGGATATAAAAGGGATCGGCGGGTCTAGTAAGGAGGAGGAACTGAGGGAAATCCTTATTAGTCGGGAAATTGTGTTGGGGAAATTGATGGGATTGAAGGCCGATAAATCCCCAGGGCCTGATGGACTGCATCCCAGAGTACTTAAGGAGGTGGCCTTGGAAATAGTGGATGCATTGACAGTCATTTTCCAACATTCCATTGACTCTGGATCAGTTCCTATGGAGTGGAGGGTAGCCAATGTAACCCCACTTTTTAAAAAAGGAGGGAGAGAGATAACAGGGAATTACAGACCGGTCAGCCTGACATCGGTAGTGGGTAAAATGATGGAATCAATTATTAAGGATGTCATAGCAGTGTATTTGGAAAGAGGTGACATGATAGGTCCAAGTCAGCATGGATTTGTGAAAGGGAAATCATGCTTGACAAATCTTCTGGAATTTTTTGAGGATGTTTCCAGTAGAGTGGACAAGGGAGAACCAGTTGATGTGGTATATTGGACTTTCAGAAGGCGTTCGACAAGGTCCCACACAAGAGATTAATGTGCAAAGTTAAAGCACATGGGATTGGGGGTAGTGTGCTGACATGGATTGAGAACTGGTTGTCAGACAGGAAGCAAAGAGTAGGAGTAAATGGGGACTTTTCAGAATGGCAGGCAGTGACTAGTGGGGTACCGCAAGGTTCTGTGCTGGGGCCCCAGCTGTTTACACTGTACATTAATGATTTAGACGAGGGGATTAAATGTAGTATCTCCAAATTTGCGGCTGACACTAAGTTGGGTGGCAGTGTGAGCTACGAGGAGGATGCTATGAGGCTGCAGAGTGACTTGGATAGGTTAGGTGAGTGGGCAAATGCATGGCAGATGAAGTATAATGTGGATAAATGTGAGGTTATTCACTTTGGTGGTAAAAACAGAGAGACAGACTATTATTTGAATGGTGACAGATTAGGAAAAGGGGAGGTGCAAAGAGACCTGGGTGTCATGGTACATCAGTCATTGAAGGTTGGCATGCAGGTACAGCAGGCGGTTAAGAAAGCAAATGGCATGTTGGCCTTCATAGCGAGGGGATTTGAGTACAGGGGCAGGGAGGTGTTGCTACAGTTGTACAGGGCCTTGGTGAGGCCACACCTGGAGTATTGTGTACAGTTTTGGTCTCCTAACCTGAGGAAGGATATTCTTGCTATTGAGGGAGTGCAGCGAAGGTTCACCAGACTGATTCCCGGGATGGCGGGACTGATCTATCAAGAAAGACTGGATCAACTGGGCTTGTATTCACTGGAGTTCAGAAGAATGAGAGGGGACCTCATAGAAACGTTTAAAATTCTGAGGGGGTTAGACAGGTTAGATGCAGGAAGAATGTTCCCAATGTTGGGGAAGTCCAGAACCAGGGGTCACAGTCTAAGGATAAGGGGTAAGCCATTTAGGACCGAGATGAGGAGGAATTTCTTCACCCAGAGAGTGGTGAACCTGTGGAATTCTCTACCACAGAAAATTGTTGAGGACAATTCACTAAATATATTCAAAAAGGAGTTAGATGTAGTCCTTACTACTAGGGGAATCAAGGGGTATGGCGAGAAAGCAGGAATGGGGTACTGAAGTTGCATGTTCAGCCATGAACTCATTGAATGGTGGTGCAGGCTCGAAGGGCCGAATGGCCTACTCCTGCACCTATTTTCTATGTTTCTATGTTTCCACACGATTTCCCGCCGTTTGGCTTTTAATGTCTCGAACAGTTGGGGCCCCTCAAAGTTCTCAAACAGTGAGATGCGCTCGCCCTTTGACCTCCGCTTGTGACAACAACAACAGCTTGCGTTTATAACGCGCCTTTACCGTAGTAAAACGGTGGGGGCGACGGAAATCGGGGATGGGCAAGGGGCCAGAATCGGAGGAGTGCAGAGATCTCGGAGTGTTGTAGAGCCGGAGGAGGGTTACAGAGATAGACCTCGCCGCTCCTGCTGTACCTGCCCGCGCTCCGATCACCGACCTGGACCTTGCTGACGTCCCTCTTCGCTGCCGTCGCCCTCCTGCACCAGCTTGCGCTCGACCTTGAAGTGGTACGCTGCCACACTGCCCATGGCCGCCACTCGGGGCGGCGAGAGAATGTAGAGGGACGTGATCGGGACCCGGAACCCGAATTTAGGGCCCAGGAGAGGCGTGGGCCCAGGGGCAGCACGGGCCCAGCCCACACTGTGCGATATGTGAGCGCGCACTCGGTCCGTGCAGCAGAGCAGGTCTCCAGTCGTCCTGGTTAACCCTTGCCTCTGGACCAAGACCTGGCTCTGTCAAGCCCGTGTGGTGTCTGGTGTGCAACGGTCACCCCACGTTAAAAAAATCCGCACACAGGCATCTTCCACCCTTCAGGATGTAGTTGGGGATCTGGAATATTAGGTCCTTCAGTGAAACACCTGTGAACTCATCCCTTTTTGGCGTGGAAGCAAGTCATCCTCATTTCGAGGGACCGCCTATGATGATGATAACAGAGATAAGGAGGGGCGAGGCTATGGAGCCCCCAAAGTTCGTGGGGTCGGTGGGAGGTCCCATGCGTTGCACGCTTTCGCTGGGTTGGGGGCTGCATCGGAGCCCCCTCTTCCTGCCAAAGGCTCTGCAAAGTCTGGAAGAAGTGCCCAGATCCAGGGAGGGAATGGGAAGGTGTTGGATACCCCTGGAAGGAATTTTCAGCTGTCCTGCCTGTTCAAAGGGAGTCCCTATAAAACTTTAAAAAAGTTCGGGTGCAAATCTTTTGAGTGTTAGGTAGAGCCTACAGCCATCAGTTGCTTGGCTAGTACACCTGGGGAACCAGCTCCCACTTTACCCCAAGGTTGCTAAGAAGCCCCAGGGTATTGGAACTCCACTGTTCAGAATCCCCGCTTCCCTACCTTATGTCGACGGCCTTTTCCGGGGTGGAGGAGTGTCCCCCTTATAAGACCATCCCAGAACCTTTGGCACGAGGCCTCGGTTTGGCGCGACTGCATCCCGGCCTAGTTTTCAGCTCTTTCCAGCCACAAACTCCGTTCCTTAGCCACCGACTCCCTGGCCATTGTCTGAGGCTGAGCCAGACTCTGTAACCTTGGCGATCTACTTGACCCCGAGCTGAGCTTCTGACCCCGTATCCTCTGTCACCAAAACCGCCTGCCTCCACCTCTGTAACATTTAGAGCCTTTATCAGCCGTGGCTCAGTGAGCAGCACCCTCGCCTCAGAGTCAGAAGGTTGTGGGTTCAAGTCCCACTCCAGTCTGACACTCCCAGTGCAGTGCTGAAGGAGCGCTGCACTGTCGGAGGAGCCGTTAAACCTGCTCTCTCAGGTGGGTGTAAAAGATCCCATGGCACTATTTTGAAAAAGAGCAGGGGAGTTCTCCCCGGTGTCCTGGGGCCAATATTTATTCCTCGATGAACATCATAAAAACAGATTATCCGGTCATTATCACATTGCTGTTTGTGGGAGCTTGCTGTGCGCAAATTGGCTGCTGTGTTTCCTACATTACAACAGTGACTGCACTCCAAAAGTACTTCATTGGTTGTGAAGCGCTTTGAGACGTCCGGTGGTTGTGAAAGGCGCTATAGAAATGCAAGTCTTTCTTTCTTTCTTACCTCTAGACCTTGCCTATTCCAGCGCTCTCCTGGCCGGCCTCCCACCTTCCGCCCTCCCTAAACTTTACCTCATCCAACACTCTGCTGCCCCTATCCTAACACGTGCCAATAATGAAAGGCCATTTGCACCGGGATCCAGGTGGTTTGCTGCCTGCTTCAGCCCCTCGCCCTCGATTACCGTCCTCGGTTAGAGTCGGGGTTTGTAGACTCAGGATTGTCATTCGAAGAATGAGGGAGGAAGTTTGAAGAAATGTTTTCACACTGAGTGTTGTTGGAACACTCGTCGTTCAACCTTCGCCGTCTCCAGGCCAGGTCCAAGGCCACCCCAACCTCTGTCGTCAAGCTACAGTACGCGGACAACGCCTGCGTCTGTGCACATTCAGAGTCTGAACTCCAGGACATAGTCGACGTCTTTACTGAGGCGTACTAAAGCATGGGCCTTACACTAAACATCTGTGAGACAAAGGTCCTCCACCAGCCTGTCCTCGCCGCACAGCACTGCTCCCCAGTCATCAAGATCCACGGCGTGGCCCTGGACAACGTGGACCATTTCCCATACCTCGAGAGCCTCATATCAACAAGAGCAGACATTAACGACCAGATTCAACACCATCTCCAGTGCGTCAGTGCAGCCTTCAGCCGCCTGAGGAAAAGAGTGTTTGAAGACCAGGCCCTCAAATCTACCACCAAGCTCATGGTCTACAGGACTGTAGTAATACCCGCCCTCCTGTATAGCTCAGAGACATGGACCATAGACACCTCAAGTCGCTGGAGAAATACCACCAACGATATCTCCGCAAGATCCTGCAAATCCCCTGGGAGGACAGACGCACCAACGTTAGCGTCCTCGACCAGGCCAACATCCCCAGCATTGAAGCACTGACCACACTCGATCAGCTCCGCTGGGCGGGCCACATTGTCCACATGCCAGACACGAGACTCCCAAAGCAAGCGCTCTACTCGGAACTCCTTCATGGCAAATGAGCCAAAGGTGGGCAGAGGAAACGTTACAAGGACACCCTCAAAGCCTCCCTGATAAAGTGCGACATCCCCATTGACACCTGGGAGTCCCTGGCCCAAAGACCGTCCTAAGTGGAGGAAGTGCATCCGGGAGGGCGCTGAGCACCTCAAGTCTCATCGCTGAGAGCATGCAGAAATCAAGCGCAGGCAGCGGAAGGAGCGTGCGGCAAACCTGTCCCACCCTCCCCTTCCCTCAACCACTGTCTGTCCCACCTGTGACAGGGACTGTGGTTCTTGTATTGGACTGTTCAGCCACCTAAGGACTTATTTTTAGAGTGGAAGCAAGTCTTCCTCGACTCCGAGGGGCTGCCTATGGTGATGATGATGGAACATGGAATGCTTTACTGTAAGTGGATACCGTGATGGAAACTATGACATTATTTAAAGGTCGCGACTGCTGCCAATGACCCAGAAGTAGTTGCATATGCGCAGTTCCAGTGTTTTATTTTAAAAACAGTGAAGTTGAGCTTGCACCCTGCTTAGATAATTGGAAAGATCTTTAAAAAAGAAACAGAGGAACATATAAAACTTGAGATAAAATTGAGCCTGGATTGCTGACGGGAAAATGATGCGCGTTTTTAATTTTAGTTGCATTTCTTTGCAATAAAATTATTTCCAACAAGGGAAAAAAAACGCTATAAGACACCTTTAAATAACGAGGATGTTTATCGAGCCAATCCAATGTTTTAATTGTTACTCTATATTTCTTCTTTGTGTTTATTCTCAAATCGACAAATCTCCACAAATCGACAAATCTTCACTGTCGAGATGGAAAATGTTACAAATAATAAATGGATTTTGATCATCAAAAGCAAATAAGAGTTGGTGTTTGCGCAGACCTCTGTCTGTTGTGAAGGTTATTTTTAAAATTTGGGACCTTCTGGTAACTTCCGCTGGTTTCCGGTTCGTTGGCAGGCGTCACTCCGTTCTTTAAATCCTACGATTCTATGAATTGATATATTATTCGTAAACCTGTTATTGCCTGCAGGTGAATGTTCCTGTTTAGTGTGCAGGTGCCTAGCAACAATAAAAAAAAGAAAGACTTGCATTTCTATAGCGCCTTTCGCGGCTTCAGGACGTCCCAAAGCGCTTTACAGCCAATGAAGTATTTTTGGAGTGTAGTCACTGTTGTAATGTGGGAAACACAGCAGCCAAATATCGCACAGCAAGCTCCCACACACAGCGATGTAATAATGACCAGATCACCTGCTTATAGTGATGTTGGTTGAGGGATAAATATTGGCCCCAGGACACCGGGGAAAACTCCCCTGCTCTTCTTCGAAATAGTGCCCTGGGATCTTTTACATCCACCTGAGAGAGCAGACAGGGCCTCGGTTTAACATCTCATCCGAAAGTTGGCACCTCCGGCAGTGCAGCGCTCCCTCAGCCCTGCACGGCATGGATTGTTTGTGCTCAAGCTCGTGGAGTGGGACTTGAACCCACAACCTTCTGACTCAGAGGCGAGGGTGCTGCCCACTGAGCCATGGCTGCACACTGTGAGTGATGTCATCAGGGGTGGAGTAGGCCTCAGGCCTCCGCACCCGGTACTAAGATGTCCCAGTGTCAGAGCCGCCACAGCCTTTCATCATGTAATCAGCCTGGTGTGTCCGCGTCCAGAACGCTGACATTCCTGGTACATTGCACCCGCCTCCCAGGGTGTTCTGGGAGGCACTGGAGCAGTACATTAATGTGGTAACATGCTGTACCGGGGAGTAGTGCCATGTGGGTTCGTGCCCTCCCACCCCGCTCAGTCGCCATTTCCCCGCAGTGCGGGATCCCAATCTGGCCTGGGCCATCAGTGAGGGCCTGGCACAGAAGGTGAGGGAGGTTTATTCACCACAGGGGCCCTCAGTACTGTTGGAGCCAGAATAACAACCCACTGGGCACGGGGGATGAAGCAAAGCAGAACTGCTCCAGGGCACCTTTGGATTCTTATTCGGCTGCAACTCTCAATTTTTAGAAGCAATAACATTCAGTTAACCACAGCCATGCTCACAGGCGCAACATGTACCGCCTGAGTTCAAGGTGTTTAGTGTTAGTTAAGGTTTGTTGCGTTAAACAGGCCCGGGGGTCAGTCTGTCTGGCGTGCACGTTCCACTTTGTGACTGGAGGTATTTTCAGCAAACGCTGAGCTCAAGCCTTTCAACTGTGTCATCCTTCACAGCGCAATGCGCTCTAATCTGGCCAACCAGCTGTCAGAAGAGTGGCAGTCACACTGACCGCCTGCCCTGCTGTTTTGCTGAGCAGCGCTGACTGGAGGTACAGAGCGGTCCCACACCAGGGGAGGGTTACGCGTGAGCAATCGGCGAGTGAGCAGTTTTACACGCACAGGGCCCGAGTTTGATGAAGGCCTCCGTTCGCCCAAAGTGCCGCCGATGGCCGCTGAGGTCCCTAACGGTCCTTTCGGTGAGGGTTTTCATCACCCAGGTCCGTCGGCAAATGGTCGACGTACGCCGCCAATCCGGGCGGGCAGCCGGCGGGAGCGCCCGTTCTCGTGCCGCCGAGGATGGAGTCAGGGCCCACGGAGGGCCGAAGACCCGCAAAGAAAAAGCGTTAAAAAAAAAATATTGTACAAACATCTGAACACCTTCAGGGGGTGGGGGGGGCCCCATCCAGGTAAAGAAAAAAAGAAATGACAAAAATGTTCACTCACCTTTCTGTCACCATCTTCCGACCCACCGTCGGGGACGGGCCAGCCTCCAGCCAGCGGCCCGCCCCCGTTCTGCCGCCGGTTCCCGCCCGCATCGATATCGCAGCTCGGCGGGCGGGAGCTCAGTTGCGCGACTCGGCCGTCCGCTGACGTCGCCGGGCGCTTCCCGGCGGCTCTCCCCTCCCGCCCGCTCCAGGCCACGTCGAAAGTGGCACTGGGCGGTTCGAGCAGAGGACTGTCGGCGGCAGTGGGCGCTAAGTTCACCAATTTCTGGCCCTATAGGATATACGGCACAGAAACAGGCCATTGGGCCCAACCAGTCCACGCCAGCGTTTATGCTCCACTCGAGCCAGTTAACGAGGGGAGAACAAAGAAAATGATCAAAAAAAACCCAAACGTATTTCAATAATGTCAGGTCGTTGGAAAGCATGGAGAAACCTCTTTACCCACAGAGCGGTTCCAATCTGGAACTTGCTACCACAGGGAGTTTGCTGATGTACAGTTCCATGGGCACCGCCCAGGTGGTGTCAGCCTGGGCATTTGACCACGGAGGCCGAGCCCCATAGTGTCGTTACTTGACACACGTTCCTGCAGGGGTCACAGGAGCGGGAACCCTGGCCGAATTCTCCCCGTCCTGCTCCAGTGTTGTGTATGCAATAACCGTTAGACTGAGTACTGTTTAACTCCAAGAGGTATGACCTTGGCTCTGCTTTATTAAGGCCCAAAGTGACTAATATACAAAATGGCTGGCCCTTTTATACTTGGGCTGCACACACATGCGTGCAGCCCAATGGCCTCCAACAGTGACGCCATCTAGTGGCTCATGATCCCAAAAGTACATACATGACATCCAGGGGCACAGGAGCCAATTTTGGTGCCTGTTGGACTGAGATCAAAGATGGAGGGGAACTTCTTGGTCTGTTGTCTCAGTACTACACCAGGAAACGCATTGACCCAGTTCAAATAGGGGTGACCTTATGCCTTTAATGCTATGAAGGGCTTTGATAGGGTAGATGTAGAGATGTTTCCACTTGTGGGGGAGACCAAAACTAGGGACCATAAATATAAGATTGTCACTAATAAATCCAATCGGGAATTCAGGTGAAACTTCTTCACTCAGAGAGTGGTGAGAATGTGGAACTCGCTACCACAGGGATGGTTGAGGCGAACAGTATAGATGTAATTAAGGGGAAGCTAGTTAAAGACACGAGGGAGAAAGGAATAGAAGGATATGGTGATGGGGTGAGATGAAGAGGGATGGGAGGAGGCTCGTGTGGAGCATAAACACCGGCATGGAGCAGTTGGGCCGAATGGCCTGAGTCTGTAACAAAACTTTCTGTTCTGTAAATACTAAGTATGATGTAATGATTGGACTATTAACCTGGCAGCAAGACAACTCAAGTACAGCACTGGGCAGGTTAGACACAATCTCCACCCACCCATCACAGGCCACACATGCCGCGGGGAAAGGGTCACTGACAAATTGGACTGGAAAGCCTGGCTTTCCTGTTTTAGAAGCAGCTGATTTGATAGTGTGTCAAACGCCCAAGTTCATTTTGAGAAGTGGCCCCACATCTCAAAAATGTCCATTGTGCACAACATGGCTCTTCTGGTCTTTTCCCCTCCCAGATTGGCAATGACCTCAGCATTTAATATTGTGCCACGAATCTGCAGATTGTCTTTCGTTCAAATATTTGGTACTGTCTGATTGATAACCAACTATTTGATTTGTGGCGCACTCCTCTCCGTTGAGTACAAAGAGCCTGTTCAACCCGTGTTTAGTCATGGTTCAGCAATGTGGAGGAGCATGTGCACTTTCAGTTCAAGAGGCCCGAACTGTTTCTTATCCACACAAACGACCTTGTCTGGCCTGGACCCTGCTGATGGGACCCGCAAGGACCCTAGTGTAGGCCGCAAAGCCTCCACTACTAATTCATGAGCACTATTTCAGGCTAAGCCACAAATGCAGGACAAGGACACAGGTACAAGCTGGTAATAAGCTAGTTCAGGACTGAAGGCAGGATAAATTCCTTTATAAACTTCTTCATAGTGCCAGCCGAGGCTCAGTGGGTAGCACTCTCGCCTCTGAGTCAGAAGGTTGTGGGTTCAAGTCCCATTTGAGAGACTTGAGCACATAAATCCAGGCTGGCACTCCCAGTGCAGTGCTGAGGGAGTGCTGTCCTGTTAGAGATGCCGTCTTTCGGATGAGACTTTAAACCGAGGCCCCGTCTGCTCTCTCGGGTGGAAGTAAAAGATCCCATGGCACTATTTTGAAGAAGAGCAGGGGGCGTTATCCCCGGTGTCCTGGCCAATATTTCATCATCATCATAGACAGTCCCTCGAAATCGAGGAAGACTTGCTTCCACTCGAAAAGTGAGTTCTTAGGTGGCTGAACAGTCCAATACGGGAATTACAGTCTCTGTCACAGGTGGGACAGACAGTGGTTGAGGGAAAGGGTGGGTGGGACTGGTTTGCCGCACGCTCCTTCCGCTGCCTGCGCTTGGTTTCTGCATGCTCTCGACGACGAGACTCGAGGTGCTCAGCGCCCTCCCGGATGCACTTCCTCCACTTAGGGCGGACTGGTCTTTGGCCAGGGACTCCCAGGTGTTGGTGGGGATGTTGCACTTTATCAGGGAAGCTTTGAGGGTGTCCTTGAAACGTTTCCTCTGCCCACCTGGGGCTCGCTTGCCGTGAAGGAGTTCCGAGTAGAGCGCTTGCTTTGGGAGTCTCGTGTCAGGCATGCGAACAATGTGGCCTGCCCAGCGGAGCTGATCAAGTGTGGTCAGTGCTTCGATCCACGTCCAGGCCAGGGTCAAGCAGGGGTACGCCTTCGTGTCAACCCTCTTCTCAATCTTCCTCACTGCAATGCTCCACCTCACACTCAACAAGCTCCCCGCTGGCGTGGAACTAAACTACCAATATTTATCCCTCAATCAACATAACAAAAACAGATTGTCTGTTCATTATCACATTGCTGTTTGTGGGAGCTTGCTGTGCGCACATTGGTTGCCGAGTTTCCCACATTACAACAGTGACTACACTCCAAAAAGTACTTAATTGGCTACAGAGCACTTTGGGACGTCCGGTGGTCGTGTAAGGCGCGATATAAATTCAAGTCTATCCCTTATTTATAAAGAATGCTTACAACTGAAATGGGGTCCGGGTCGAATAATGGAGGCCAAAAAGCCGAGAGTCATTGAAGAGGCTGTTCGGTGCTGTTATTGGTGGGGGGATGGCAGGGGGAAGCTTTCAATGCAAGGATGAGTGAGATGGGTCAAGTGGCCTTCCTCATCTGTGTTTGTCTGCGAGAGTAAGTGGCCCTGAGATATGTTGGCACTGATCTCAGTTCGGCAGTAGCCCAGAGTCAGCTATAGCTAGAGGCCCACCCTTCGCAATAGCAACGGCATTGAAAGATCCCACGCCTGTCAAACTCCATCTATCATGACCGATGACTTGGCCTCAATAACATGTGTCCTACTCCTTCTAATAGGACAATAGAACAATGGTTCTAACCGGCAGGTATGAAAGGAATCAGGTGCAACATTTTGCAGAAGCAATCATCCATTTCAGCCATTAAAGCTTCGATCTGTCCATGGGAGGAGCATGGTACAAGGTAAAGGGACACACACCTAGCCAACCTCGATGGACTGTGTAATGTATTTGCTTCATGGGTCATTTGCTTAAGAATTCATAACAACACATTGCTATTAAGAACTAGTTGGTTTATTAACAAAGGTTTAACAATCACACTACACATTACCAGTTCATCCACCAGGCTCACAACTGCATATGTGGATGACCGAGACCCAACTGGCTGGGGTTTTATTGGGTCTTGTGAACATCATGTGACTGGCTAAGCCACTCCCAACTCAACAGCTCTACAACTATTTTGAACTAAATTTTAAAACAGGTGCCCCCTTTTGGTAAGGGTATTAGAACCCATAAATTTAGAAATTAACTGGGAACTTTGCCAATTAAATTAAAATTCTGTTGCCAAGGGTGATGCTGCACTCCAGTCCCTCCGGCGCCCACCTCTCGCGGAAGGCCGCGAGCGTACGCTCCATCTCCAGGGACACCCTGGCTCGGATGTTGCCACAGAAGAGAGGCAGGCAGTCGGGCTGAACGACCCCCTCGACCGCCCGCTGCCTGGACCGGCTGATGGCCCCCTTGGACAGGCCCAGGAGCAGTCCTACGAGGAGGCCCTCGGACCTACCCGCTCCCCTCCGCACAGGGTGCCCAAAGATCAGGAGCGTGGGACTGAAGTGCAACCAGAAATTGAGGAGCAGCCCCTTCAAATATTGGAAGAGGGGCTGCAACCTCGCACACTATACATACACATGGAACACAGACTCCTCCAGATCGCAGAAATTGCAGGCGGCCTGGGAGTTTGTGAACCGACTTAGAAACCGATTGCACGGGACTGCTCCGTGCACCACCCTCCAGGCCAAGTCCCCAATAAATAGAGGGAGGATTCCCGCGTAGAGAGCACTCCATCGGGGACCCCCGCCTCCTCCGGACGGCAAGATGGTGCGCCATGGCGTGTCCGGACGGCAGACGAGGATGGCGAGGTGGAGAGTGTGCAGGAGCAGCTCGTACAGGAATCCCCTCCGCGCAGAACTGAAAGGCACGGAGAGGATTTGCAACAACTCTACAAATATTTTAATAGAACTTAAAGCCGAGTGCTCTCTTTTTAACGGGACACTAGAAAAGCCAAATTAACAAATAAACTTTAAAGTGAACTTAAACCAATCGAATTAAAATTTGGTTGCCGAGGGTGATGATGCACTCCAGTCCCTCCGGTGCCCACCTCTCGTGGAAGGCCGCGAGCGTACCGGTGGTACAGTATTATAGTTCTATTAATTAATTATAGTACTAGTAATTTGGCAAAGTTCCCAGTTGCTATAGTATACACCCTGGCTCGAACATAACTGCGGAAGAGAGGCAGGCAGTCGGGCTGAACGATCCCCTCGACCGCCCGCTGCCTGGATTGGTTAATGGCCACCTTGACTCCTGCCCAACCCGTCCGCATAGCAGCGCGCCCCGCAGTGACGTTTGGGAAATCGGGCGGTCCAACGATACCGACAGCGGAGAGGTAAGTCATGGACTCCTGAGGTAAGTGTGATAGTTTTCCTTTTAATTTTTTTTGCGATTTATGTTGTGGTGGCGCGGGCTATGTATTGGGATTGTTTTTGTGGATTTTGTTTCAGGTTTTTCCCCCATCCCCAGGGGTCTTCCGGAGCGCTCCCGGCCCGGCTCTTTAACTCGGGAGTTTCCCACCCTGACGCCCTGAGAGAGGTGTACAACGCCTCCCTTAGCGCTGCGCCCCCTGACTCAGGGCCCAGCTGCACAATGTTACTGACTGAGACGCAAACTGTTCCCGGGCGCTAACTTTACTGCCCTGCCGCCATTACCGCCCCGAAATCATCCAAGCCGAAAATCTAGTCTTGGGCAGGTGGTGTGGCCGGGGCAGTCACTTCAATAGAATGTCCTTCAAGTTTTCATTAAAATGTGATGAAGGTGGGACCTTGGCTTTGGTGCTGTGCCCTGGTGGGACACCAGCCCACCTCAGTCCTCGCGACAGTGACTTGTCAATCAGCGGAGGGTACAGACCACAGCCCAGTTGAGTGGGGCAGTGGGAAAGTCGGGGGATAAGACACACTTTGAGCCACTTCTATGACTGTTCAGGGAGCAGCACTGGTGGAAACCCGGGAACAGGCTCCGTTCAGAACCAGAGAATGATAAGTGGTCTTCAAGGGGAAGTTTAAAGAGGGGGGGGGGGTTTAAGAAATAGGAAAGAAAATGGAGACAACGAGACATGCTAGCCCAGTCCAAGAATGTCAAGATAGCTTAGAAAACACATTCTTGCGCATTTTTTTCCCTGGGAGAACTTCTTTAATGAGCAATAATAAATCAGCCAGAGCTTAAAATAATGCATGAAAGCTCAGATAAGTTGCCTTTGAACTTCACACTGACAATGGTAAGGGTGATTTAGGGCTTGGCATTTGTTTGTTTGACTCAGTGAGCAGTTGATTGCAGCCACCCCCACAGGATGGCTGTCAAAGGAGGAATGAAGCATTTCAACACGAACGGCCTCTCCCTCGATATAATGCGGACCTTGAAGAAGAAAAGGGCATTTGTGCTGATGGGATGTGGGCACCATAGGGGCTGGTCCATTGCACGGCGTCGCATGGACTGCGAGACAAGGTCAGGCAGACTTGGAACAAAGACAAGCCGATAACTTAAAGGCTCAGAATAGCGGGCAGGTGCGTTGCCAATTTGGGGCTATTACTGAGAGCAGCAAAGGAAAATCTATTGTTATTATCAAAAAATATTATTAAGCATTGTTGAGCTTAATAATATCTCAATTATTGGCATGTCATTTTCCAATCAGGTGTTATATATTCCGAGTAAACCCTGTAATGTATTTGCTTCATGGGTTCTTTGCTTAAGAATCCATAGCAACACATTGCTATGAAGAACTAGTTGGTTTATTAGCAAAGGTTTAACAATCACACGACACATTACCAGTTCATCCACCAGGCTCACAACCACCTGCCCCATCGTGGATCCCCCCGAACCCAACTGGCTGGGGTTTTATTGAGTCTCGTGAAAATCACGTGACTGGCTAAGCCACTCCCAACTCAACAGCTCTACAACTATTTTAAATGTCAAACTTTAAGTCAAGTGCCCCCCTTATTAAAGGGGCACGAGAACCGACACATTAACAAATTAAACTTTGGAAAACTGCAGTCAAATTAACATTTGGTTGCCGGGGGTGACGATGCACTCCAGTCCCTCCGGCGCCCACCTCTCGCGGAAGGCCGCGAGCGTACCGGTGGACACCGTGTGCTCCATCTCCAAGGACACCCTGGCTCGGGTGTAACCGCGGAAGAGAGGCAGGCAGTCGGGCTGAACGACCCCCTGGTTCATCTGGGGTTGGATTTGCACGGCCAGATTTTATTCCTCAGACCCGAAAATCGGAGGGCCGCGGTCCGAGCGGGGTTGCACCCGCTGCTGCCCTCCAGCGCTGACCCTCGCCGGGGTTTGCGGGACCAACATCGAACGGGCGTGGGGCAGGCGGGCATTACAGGTGCCTTTCCAACACCCGCCTGCCCCACGCTGCTGGAAGGTCCAGTGCCTAGCTGTCACTGCCAGCGGGGGAGGCGGGGGGACAGGAGGGGGTATGACCCCAGCCCACTCCCTCTTGGCCCTTTATGTGAGGAGGCCAATTAACAAAATGCCTTTGAAATTTAGTAGGCGGGATGGGGGGGGCGGGGGAGGGGGGGGGGAGGTTGTCCATGCTGCTTGCTGGTGGACCCATTACTTACACCCATGTTGAGGCCAGTATACCTCATGAGAACGCGAGAGAAAAAGCGAGAGAGCGAGAAAGAGAGAAAGAAAGAAAGACTTGCATTTAAATAGCGCCTTTCACAACCTCAGGACGTCCCAAAGCGCTTTACAACCAATGAAGTACTTTTTGAAGTGTAGTCACTGTTGTAATGTGCGGAAACGTAGGCAGCCAATTTATGCACAGCAAGCTCCCACAAACAGCAACGTGATAATGATCAGATCATTTGTTTTAGAGTTGCTAATTGGTGAAATATTGGCCCAGGACACCAAGGATAGGTCCCCTGCCCTTGTTGATCCTCCACCTCCCTAACGACATCGCTGACGGAATACTTTACGCAAAAAACAAAGATGGGGGGGGCTGGGCATTAGTGGCCAAGGGATCTTTTACATCCACCTGAGAGAGCAGACGGGGCCTCGGTTTAACATTTCATCCGAAAGACGGCACCTCCGACAGTGCAGCACTCCCTCAGCACTGCACTGGGAGTGTCAGCCTAGATTTATGTGCTCAAGTCCCTGGAGTGGGACTCGAACCCACAACCTTCTGACTCCGAGGCGAGGCGTACCATGACTGGGTCCTGACTGAGTTGGTGGATCGGCAACTCTTGGCAGAGGGAGTCGCTGCCCCGTCCACCCCCCTTGGTGTCCTAGGTCTTGTAAGGGGCATGCAGGGGTTCTGCAACCAGAGGTCCCTGCTGTTTTCAGTTTCACCAGACTCCTGAGTCCAATGACAGCCCCAAAGAATTCTTTGGCTTTTATAACTTCAGGCTGGTTGATCATCTTATTTCCGCCTTTCCCTGATCCTTTTCATTCCAGTTTAGCTTCTCTCTCATCCGCGACGTATCCATGCTGCCCTCCTTGACTGGGAGCAAGAGGCAATCGTTGCAACTCATGGGCCGTGTCATCTGCACCAAAGCCAGCACTCCTGCTCATGAGCAGATTCGGGAGCTCCATCCGAGGGCTGTGAGCTCAGGAAGGCACGTTCCATGGCCGTCTTTTCCTTCACTCCCTAAAATCACAGGTGCACTTGTGGGAACTTCCTTGCAGTGTGCTACATCATCATCATCATCATGGGCAGTCCCTCGAAATCGAGGAAGACTTGCTTCCACGCTGAAAGTGAGTTCTCAGGTGGCTGAACAGTGCAATACGAGAATCACGGTCCCTGTCACAGGTGGGACAGACAGTGGTTGAGGGGAAGGGGAGGGTGGGACTGGTTTGCCGCACGCTCCTTCCGCTGCCTGCGCTTGGTTTCTGCACGCTCTCGGCGACGAGACTCGAGGTGCTCAGCGCCCTCCCGGATGCTCTTCCTCCAGTTAGGGCGGTCTTTGGCCAGGGACTCCCAGGTGTCAGTGGGGATGTTGTACTTTATCAAGGAGGCTTTGAGAGTGTCCTTGAAACGTTTCCTCTGCCCACCTGCGGCTCGCTTGCCGTGGAGGAGTTCGGAGTAGAGCGCTTGCTTTGGGAGTCTTGTGTCAGGCATGCAAACAATGCGGCCCGCCCAACGGAGCTGGTCGAGTGTGGTCAGTGCTTCGATGCTGGGGATGTTGGCCTAAGCAAAAACAGTCAGTTAATGGTGTACAAACCCGATACACTTCATTAATAGATGTGGTCAGCCCAATCAAAGGGAGTTAATGCTCAATCAGCAATTGCAAGAAATTGCATTATAGATCTTTGAGTACAATTCCTTCCCTTGGTCTCTTCAGTAATGGAGTGCACACCTTGATAAGCTTGAATGCTGATAAGAGAAGCTATTTTAATGGTTCCCACAGCCTTGCACAGAGAGGCTTGGCTATAAATTACGAACAATGTGACTTTAATGGGAACCCTGCCAGGAAATAGGTTTCAGGTAAATGGGGCTTGTTCCATTGTGGGAGGAAGCCATATAAAGGACAATAAATAGCTTTGTTTCATGTACATTATGAAAAAGACTTGCAATGTTTTCCTCAAGGTGCTGACTCCTGCTGGGTTACGTTCCATGGGCCTTGGCAGGCTTTGCTACCTTGTAGAAGTGGCTGTTTTTCATGTATGAGCCAAGACAGTAAGTACTGGCAAGTTCAGCAGTCACGGAGAAGAACACAGCAAGCTCAATTCTGTCCTCATGTGCTTATCAGCACGAGTGACTAGCCTATTGTAATGTATTTGCTTTGTGGGTTCTTTGCTTAAATAGTCATAGCAACACATTGCTATTAAGAACTAGTTGGTTTATTAGCAAAAGGTTTAAAATCACACAACACATTACCAGTTTGTCCACCAGGCTCACAACCACCTGCCTCATCGTGGATCCCCCGAACCCAACTGGCTGGGGTTTTATTGAGTCTTGTGAACATCACGTGACTGGCTTAAGCCACTCACAACTCAACAGCTCACAAACCTGTGAGCATGCTCACAGGTGCATACATTGCACCAGTGACTAAAAGTAGGAGCCCGAGCTGGTTTTGTCCGCTCATCACAAACCCCAGAGGCACGGATGCCAGTTGTAGAACTTGTACTGCTGCCCCAGGTGAAATCAGCCCACTCAGCACAGACCAGTGATGGAACCTGGGCTATCCCTGCTCTTGCCAGCTGAGACATCAGGAACGCAGGTTTATTGATGTCTTTCAATGTTGTTGCCGATACATCTGTAGGAAAGGGCTACCACTTCAGGAGTACAAATTACTGGGGCTGTTATATGGAGGTTTAACACACTCATAACAGATCTCTCTCTGTGTTATTTTAATAGAGACATTAACCCATTTGGTTTAGACGGCTCTGTTAATACAACAGAGAGGAATTTGATACAAGTGTATCTGGGGTTCATATGATAACATCTCTAACAGCCATTTCTACCCTGCCATCAGTAAGTGCTGATTAAATGCTTTCTTTCTAATTGTATATTCCAGATCCTCATAATATTGAATTCTTTGTTAATAGCTGTATCATCATCATAGGCGGTCCCTCAAACGAGGATGACTTGCTTCCACAAGAGTTCACAGATGTTTCAATGAAGGACCCGATATTCCACTCCTGAACTCCAATTGAGGGGCTGGAAGATGCCTGTGCGTGGATTTTTTTTAACGTGGGGTGGCCGTTGCACATCAGCCACCACACGGGCTTGACAGAGCTAGGTCTTGGTCCAGTGGCAAGGGTTAACCAGGACGACTGGAGACCTGCTCTGCTGCATGGACATAGTGCGCGCACATATCGCACAGTGTGGGCTGGGCCCGTGCTGCCTCTGGGCCCTGGGTTCCTCTGGGCCCCGTACCCTCATTCGCTGCTCCCCCGCCATGATCTCTCGCCGCTCCCCCGCCACGATCTCTCGCCGCTCCTCCGCCACAAAACATAGCTGCATACAGAGATACTGAATGACCCTATCTCTCTGCATCTCACCCAGATCAATCATGTGTGGTAAGGTGTAACGTAAATATGTGTCAAAGATTGACCTTAGTGAAAAGCACTGTGACGCTGAAGATTGGTGAAAGGCTGAGATAATGCTGGGCACAAGACTCTCGCAGGCTGCGATGAATCTTCCCCCTTCAATTAAATATTATCTGTAGTGAGAGCTAAGAAAAAAACATCACAGCCCTTGTAAAAAAAAACGCCTCTCATTGAGCAAGAGTGAAAGAATGAAGGGAGAAGCAGTCTAAGATCATTCGGAAGATTGACAACACAACTCCCTCATTCCTGCCGGCGTGTAGACCACAGGAGATTCGTTTCTCCTGCTAATCTTTCCGAAGAGCATTCCTCACACCCTGCTACAGAGTCAAAACAGCACATGTCTTCCATCACTGAACACGTCAGAGGACCTTGGAGCTGTGTTTCTTATCGGATTAGGTGAGGTTCCTGTTCCACATTAAACCTGAGGCAGGCTCTGTCATCTCTCACTTGTGGTACTGGATAAAGGGGATTTTTAAAAATGCACTTGCTGTGCCTACATTCTGGGAAGGACACGAGGGGATCATTTTAACTATTTCCACTCGTGTAAAACAGGTGATATCAAATTGTCTGCTGGTTATACACCTCTCCTGATGTTCCTTTCCATTGAAGTCATGTTGCCTGTTTGACATTATTCCAAAGTTAAAATGACCCTCTAGTTTTCGTTTATACCGTACAGTTCTCTCACACATACTGAAGGAGATACTCGCCATCCTGCTCTAGTGTTCCCGTCGAGGTCAAATTCAAAATCTGACACGTTACATTTCCAAAATCAAGTCTGCACGCAAAGTAAATTCCTGGTGGTGTCCTGATGTGTGTCACAAGACTAATGTAATCAAGGGTACGAAGTGACTATCTTCATGTCCAAGTGACTATTTTCCGATATAAAAACAGAAAATGCTGGAAATACTCAGCAGGTCAGGTGCTGCTTAACCGGGAGCCAATATAGGTCAGCGAGCACAGGGGGTGATGGGTGAGCGGGACTCGGTGCGAGTTAGGACACGGGCAGCCGAGTTTTGGATCACCTCTAGTTTACGTAGGATAGAATGTGGGAGGCCAGCCAGGAGTGTGTTGGAATAATCAAGTCTAGAGGTAACAAAGGCATGGATGAGGGTTTCCGCAGCGGATGAGCTGAGGCAGGGGGTGGAGACAGGCGATGTTACGGAGGTGGAAATAGACGGTTTTAGTTATGCTGCAGATATGTGGTCGGAAGTTCATTTCGGGGTCAAAAATGGCACCTCGGTTGCGAACAGTGTGGTTCAGCCTCAGACAGGAGTTGGGGAGAGGCATGGAGTCAGTGGCTGGGGAATGGAGTTTGTGGCGGGGACAGAAAACAATGGCTTCGGTCTTCCCAATATTCAATTGGAGAAAACTTCTGCTCATCCAGTCGGACAAGCAGTCTGACAATTTAGAGACCGTGGAAGGGTCGAGAGAAGTGGTGGTGAGGTAGAGCTGGGTGTCATCAGCGTACATGTGGAAACTGACGCTGTGTTTTCGGATGATGTCGCCAAGAGGCAACATGTAGATGAGAAATAGGAGGGGGCCAAGGATAGATCCTTGGGGGACACCAGAGGTATCAATACGGGGGTGGGAAGAGAAGCCGTTCCAAAACCATAAGGTTTAAGCAAACTCCCCTCCTCGTTTAGGATGTTCCAAAGTGTTTCATAGACAATGCTTCACACCTTTGGAGTGTAGTCACTGTTGTAATGTAGGAAACAATAGCAGACAATTTGCGCACAGCAAGCTCCCACAAACAGCAATGTGATAATGAGCAGTTAATCCTTTTTAGTGATGTTGATTGAGGGATAAATATTGGCCCCAGGACACCGGGGAGAACTCCCCTGCTCTTCTTTGAAATAGTGCCATGGGATCTTTTACACCCACCCGAGAGAGCAGACAGGGCCTGGGTTTAACGTCTCATCTGAAAGACGGCACCTCTGACAGTGTAGCACTCCCTCAGCACTGCACTGGAGTGTCAGCCTAGATTTTTGTGCTCAAGTCCCTGAAGTGACATTAGTGAACCAGATGGGCATTTACAACAATAGTTTCTAATACTACGTTTTTCTTCCAGATTTATTTCATTAACTGAATTTAAATTCCCCAGCTGCCATGATGGGACCTGAACGCTTATCTCTGGATCATCAATGATTTAGATGAAGGAACTGAGTGTAATATCTCCAAGTTTGCAGATGACACTAAACTGGATGGCGGTGTGAGCTGTGAGGGGGACGCTAAGAGGCTGCAGGGTGACTTGGACAGGTTAGGTGAGTGGACAAACACATGGCAGATGCAGTATAATGTGGATAAATGTGAGGTTATCACTTTGGTGGCAAAAACACGAAGGCAGAATATTATCTGAATGGTGACAGATTAGGAAAAGGGGAGGTGCAATGAGACCTGGGTGTCATGGTACATCAGTCATTGAAAGTTGGCATGCAGGTACAGCAGGCGGTGAAGAAGGCAAATGGTATGTCGGCCTTCATAGCTAGGGGATTTGAGTATAGGAGCAGGGAGGTCTTACTGCAGTTGTAAAGGGCCTTGATGAGGCCACACCTTGAATATTGTGTTCAGTTTTGGTCTCCTAATCTGAGGAAGGGCGTTCTTGCTATTGAGGGAGTGCAGCGAAGGTTCACCAGACTGATTCCAGGGATGGCAGGACTAACATATGAGGAGAGACTGGATCGACTGGGCCTGTATTCACTGGAGTCTAGAAGGATGAGAGATGATCTCATAGAAACATATAAAATTCTGACGGGACTGGACAGGTTAGGTGCAGGAAGAATGTTCCCGATGTTGGGGAAGTCCAGAACCAGGGGACATAGTCTAAGGATAAGGGGTAAGCCATTTAGGACTGAGATGAGGAGAAACTTCTTCACTCAGAGAGTGGTGAACCTGTGGAATTCCCTACCAATGCCAGTTCATTGGATATATTCACGAGGGAGTTAGATATGGCCCTTACGGCCAACGGGATCAAGGGGTATGGAGAGAAAGCAGGAAAGGGCTACTGAGGGAATGATCAGGCATGATCTTATTGAATGGTGGTGCAGGCTCGAAGGGCCGAATGGCCTACTCCTGCATCTATTTTCTATGTTTCTATGTTTCCCTTAGTCCAGTAACATAACCATGATGCTACCTTTCCACTGTGACATTAAGCTATTCAGATTCGGCCTGTTAAAGACAATCGTCAAAGAGATGCACTGTATAAATGTTTGGTCATACAGCCATTCTTCAGTTTTCTAGCAACCTGGCCTCGACATGGGAAGGGCTGGATGGAGTTCTATAAGAAGAAGCCTATGAATGTACCACCATAGACTGTGAATTTCTTCGAAATTGCTGAGAGAAACTGTAAGGACGAGACTCAAAACTGTCAACCCAGTTTGTATGTAGTGTAAATCCAATTGTACTGTGTAGTATTTTGGCTGCGTTTCTGCTTCTGTGTATTATTTTACCTGTAAATAAATCTGGACAGTTGTCTTAGTTTGAACTTGTTCATCTAACGATATCATATTTTCTTCTGTCTGAGGTGGCAGGTGAACACGATTGAGTATCTTACATATTCTCCAACTTATAGTCATCGCAGTGTCAGCTGTGGCTCAGTGAGTAACACCCTCGCTTCCAACACCCCAGGGACATGTTACCGGGTACCATTTATAACCGAGATAAACGCCCCCGTGAAGCACCATGGGACGTTATACGCCGTTAACAGAGCTATATCAACGTGAGTTGTTCTTGTTGATTATTTCAAATGATATAAAACCATCGATAAAAAGGGTCTTTTTTTGTCACAATGGAGAAGTGATTTTATTTGTATTCAAAAATTTTCAAGAAATAAGATTTTTATTTCCCCTTTTTAAGCAAGCTGCAACAGCATGGGTCTGGAAACTGTCGGTGGAAAGCACTCCGAGCTCAGTTTACATTCCTCCACTGACTTCATTCCTTCATTAAATTGAGGTCTTCAGTCACCCGTAACTGGGAGAGGCTGTCGAGACTCTTCCCTTATCAGTGAGCTGTTATCTTGGGTCTCATTCTCACGCTCGACTGAAGAAAATATTTGTGCAAAAGAGGACAACTACGATAAAGTTAATCAATAATCAGGAATAAAGTTCTTGCTAACTAAACAATGACAACAACAACAATGTATTTCGAGCTCTCTTCTCTCTAAGGCAGTCCCTCGGAGTCGAGGAAGACTTGCTTCCACACTAATACGAGTTCTCAGATGACTGTACAGTCCAATGCGGGATCTACAGTTTCTGTCACAGGTGGGGCAGATGGTGATTGAAGGAAAGGATAGGTGGGGGGCTTGGTTTGCCGTGCGCTCCTTCCGCTGTTTACGCTTGGCTTCAGCTTGCTCTTGGCGACGAGACTCGGGGTGCTCAGTGCCTTCCTGGATGCTCTTCATCCACTTTGTGCAGTCTTGGGCCAGGGATTCCCAGATATTGGTGGGGATGTTGCACTTTTTCAAGGAGGCTCTGAGGGTGTCCTTGAAGCGTTTCCTCTGCCCACCTGGAGCTTGCTTGCAGTGTTGGAGCACTGAATAGAGCGCTTGCTTTGGGAGTCTTGTATCGGGCATGTGGACAATGATGCAGAGGCAGTGTTGGTGGTATTTCTCCAGTGCTTTGAGGTGCCTGCTGTACATAGTCCACGTCTCTGAGCCATATAGGAGGGCGGGTATCACCACTGTTCTGTAGACCATGAGCTTGGTGTCGGGTTTGAGAACCTGGTCTTCGAACACTCTCTTCCTCAGGCGACTGAAGGCTGCACTGGCACACTGAAGGCGGTGTTGAGCCTCGTTGTCGATGTCTGCCCTTGTTGACAGCAGGCTCCCGAGGTATGGAAAATGGTCCACGTTGTCCAAGGCCGCGCCGTGGATTTTGATAACCGGGGGGCAGTGCTGTGTGGTGGGGGCAGATTGGAAGAGGACCTTTGTCTTACGGATGTTTAGTGTCAGGCCCATGCTCTCGTACGCCTCGGTGAAGGTGTTGACGATGGCTTGGAGTTCGGCCTCCGAGTGTGCACAGATGCAAGCGTCGTCTGCATACTGTAATTCAATGACGGAGGATTGGGCAACCTTGGATCTGGCCTGGAGGCGGCGGAGGTTGAACAGATTCCCGCTTGTCCTGTAATTTAGCTCCACTCCAGCGGGGAGCTTGCCGAGGGTGAGGTGGAGCATTGCAGCGAGGAAGATCGAGAAGAGCGTTGGTGCGATGACACAGCCCTGCTTGACCCCGGTCCGAACCTGGAATGGCTCTGTGGTGGATCCGTTGGTCAAGATCACGGCTTGCATGTCATTGTGGAGCAGGCGGAGGATGGTGACAAATTTTTGAGGGCATCCGAAACGGAGGAGGACGCTCCATAATCCCTCAGGGTTGACAGTGTCAAAGGCCTTTGTGAGGTCAAAGAAGGCCTGTACCCTGCATTTCTCTTGTATCTGCTGTGCGGTGACGATCATGTCCATTGTACCCCTTAGTGGGTGGAACCCGCACAGTTGTATTATTGTATTTATATAGCGCCTTTAATGTAGTGAAATGTCCCAAGGCACTTCAGAGCAGTGTTATAAGACAAGAATTTGACACCTAGCCATGCAAGAAGAAATTACGGCAGATGAACAAAAGCTTGGTCAAAGAGGTAGGTTTTAAGGAGTGTCTTATAGGAGGAGAGGGAGGTAGAGAGGCGGAGAGGTTCAGGCAGAGAATACCAGAGCTCCCACCAGGGATTTGGTGCGAGTTAGGACACGGGGCAGCCGAGTTTTGGATCACCTCTAGTTAACGTAGGGTAGAATGTGGGAGGCCAGCCAGGAGTGCGTTGGAATAGTCAAGTCCAGAGGTAACAAAGGCATGGATGAGGGTTCCAGCAGCAGATGAGCTGAGGCAGGGACGGAAATGGGCGATGTTACAGAGGTGCAAATAGGTTTTAGCCGTGGCTCAGTGGGTAGCACACTCGCCTCTACTCTAAGTCATGAACGTTGTGGGTTCAAGTCCCACTCCACGAACTTGAGCGCATAAGTATAGGCGGACACTCCAGTGTAGTGCTGAGGGAGTGCTGCACTGTCGGAGGCGCCGTCTTTCGGATGAGACGTTAAACCGAGGCCTCGTCTGCTCTCTCAGGTGGATGTAAAAGATCCCACGGCACTATTTCGATGAACAGCAGGGGAGCTCTCCCCGGTGTCCTGGAGCCAATATTTATCTCTCAACAATGCAACAAAAACAGATTGTCTGGTCATTATCACATTGCTGTTTGTGGGAGCTTGCTGTGCGCAAATTGGCTGCCGTGTTTCCCACATTACAACAGTGACTGCAGTCCAAAAGTACTTCATTGGCTGTAAAGCGCTTTGGGGCGTCCGGCGGTCGTAAAAGACGCTATATAAGTGCAAATCTGTCTTTCTTTCTATCGCAGTTAATAGTTAGACCTGGGCTGTGCTAACCCAAGGTTTTAGTTAATGGGTGACTCATTCAGCTTAGGAGGCCATGTTGTCACTTACACAAAGAAAAGGGTTGGGGGAAAAAGAGACTGAAATGTAACAATGGTTATCTCGCATAAATATCGCAACGATCCACAAACCTCCAAAATAAGAAGCCAGATCTGTACAAAGTTGCTTTCACATGTAGCCAGTCCCATCGAGATGGAGGTGACGGCAGCAGATAGAGTCTTTGAGACAAAACAGGGAGATTTCTGTATTTTGCACTGTGTGATTTTAGATCAACAGGCTCTGGCCTGCTGTATCTCCACTGCCATTCCAGTGTTTCTGTGGCACTGGGCACTGGAACATGTCATTTCCCCGGAGCGGGATGGATGTCCTTTGTTTGTATCTCGGGGCGTGAGTTTCTGTGGGGGCAGGGCGGGGGGAATCGCTCGATCCCTTGGTGCAACTTCAACGGAAGAGCTGCGGAAAACCCGGGGAAACAGCGGAAACGTGGAATTTAGGGCAGATGATCGGGAGGACCCCCAAGGAAATTCGCCCCCTTCTGTCCGAGTTCAGAGGTTGGTGCAGGAGACCAGGTTGTTTGCGAAGCGATGAGTTGGCTGGAGAAATGGCAGATACTCTCAGGATGAGAGACTGTTATGGTTTATGGTTTGGGCTTCCTATCTTGTGTTCATACCAAAAGGCAGTTTCCGTAAGCAGACCGAGTTTTCTGTGGTCTGATACCTTCACCCCGATACGTGCCATTTGTGCGATAAAATCCTCAGGACCAATAATGACCTCCTAATCGTTGTATCAGCCACCGAAGATCACAGGGGAGTTCCTACAGTCTTCCCCTGGGGGGGCGGGGGGGGAGGGGGGAGAGAGAGACTGGGGGCGAGGGGAGAGAGAGAGAGAGAGAGAGGTGGGGGGGGGGAGAGAGAGCGGGGAGAGAGAGGGAGAGAGAGAGAGAGAGGGAAGGGAGGAGAGAGAGAGGGGGGGAGAGAGTGGAGGGAGAGAGCGAGGGAGGGAGAGAGAGAGAGAGAGGGGGGAGAG
>NC_092010.1:30970716-30993686 GCF_044704955.1 Pristiophorus japonicus | reverse complement strand
TGCAGCATCAGCAGAATGGTTGAGGAAGATGGTAAGATCGCAGGATCTGCGTGCTCCGAGTTGATTGTTAGACAGCAACCGAAGAAAGGTGACAGGAATGGCAATGCAGGTCGCTCAGTTTGAAGTCTGGCTGGTGATCCAAGCTCCGTGGGTAGTGCAGCAATGTCACGAAAATCCTGCTCAACATTGACTCGTGATGGTCGACGACAGACTTTCTTCCCAAAACTAGACCAAAACATATCAAAATATGTAAGGAAAAATGTCCTAATAAGGGGGGCTGAATTTCCGCGGGAGTCTCCTGATTGTCCACCGTAACTACAGCGGAAGCTTCGGAGAAATGGCGGCCACGTTGGTTTTCCGGAATTCCAGGGCTCGTCCAAAGTGACGGCAAACAATCTGGAGATCCCTGTGGAAATTCAATCCCAGGATACTTTACCTCTTGTGGACTGTGTAATGTGTGCACCAGCGAGCCTGCTCACAGGGTTTGTAGAGCTGTTGAGTTGGGAGTGGCTTAGCCAGTCATGTGATGTTCACAAGACTCAATAAAACCCCAGCCAGTTGGGTTCGGGGGATCCATGATGAGGCAGGTGGTTGTGAGCCCGGTGAATGAACTGGTAATGTGTCGTGTGATTGTTAAACCTTTGCTAATAAACCAATTAGTTCTTAATAGCAATGTGTTGCTATGAATTCTTAAGCCAAGAACCCATGAAGCAAATACATTACAGACTTATTCTATTTTTAATCATTTGTATTATTGTACTCTCTGTATCTCACAGGGTCATACTATGTATAATCCAAGCTGGAAATAAATCTGATGTTAGTTTTAGCCTGTATGCATTGGTCTGGCATGGTATTTTCTGCTGTTTGAACAATTCGGTGGGAAGATTGTAGGAACTCCCCTGTGATCTTCGGTGGCTGATACAACGATTAGGAGGTCATTATTGGTCCTGAGGATCCTATCGCACAAATGGCACATATCGGGGTGAAGGTATCAGACCACAGAAAACTCGGTCTGCTTACGGAAACTGCCTTTTGGTATGAACACAAGATAGGAAGCCCAAACCATAAACCATAACAGTCTCTCATCCTGAGAGTATCTGCCATTTCGCCAATCATTAATTGGTATAAACAGGAACAAGGTCACCACAAACATATCTTTGCTGACAGATTGGGCTGATCTCACCCAGCTGCTCAGAAGGGAGTTCCAGAGCTTGGGGCCCAGGCAACAGAAGGCACGGCCATCGATGGTTGAACGATTATAATCAGGGATGCTCAGGAGCGCAGAATTAGAGGAGGACAGACATCTCGGGGGGGTTGTGGGGCTGGAGCAGGTTACAGAGATAGGGAGGGGCGAAGCCATGGAGGGATTTGTAAACAAGGATGATAATTTTGAAATCGAGGTGTTGCTTAAATGGGAGCCAACGTAGGTCAGCGAGCACAGGGGGTGATGGGTGAGCGGGACTTGGTGCGAGTTAGGACACGGGGCAGCCGAGTTTTGGATCACCTCCAGTTTACGTAGGGTAGAATGTGGGAGGCCAGCCAGGAGTGTGTTGCAATAGACATGTCTAGAGGTAACAAAGGCAGGGATGAGGGTTTCAGCAGATTACTCAAGTGATCATACACCAGCTCGCACTTATGTAGGACCTTGAATGTAGTTAAGTGTCTCTGAGTGCTCAGAGACAAAGCTAGCTGGGCACCAATCAGTGGCGGGAGAAGGATAGACTCAAAGTAAGATCAGAGAGGTAGGGTTGTGTGGAGGCTTTCGAAGGAGGGGTGAGGGGGAGTAAGTTGGAGAGGTTTGAGGAGAACGTTCAGGCTGAACGGCTGAAGAGCATGCAGCTAAATGTGGAGCGGCGAAAGGGGAAGATGCAAAGGAGGCCAGAGTCGGAAGGTTGTGGGGTGGGGCTAGAGGAGGTTGCAACAGTAGGGCCTATAGACAACCTTTTACCCAGTGAGTTGTTGTGATCTGGAACGCGCTGCCTGAAAGGGCGGTGGAAGCAGATTCAATAATAACTTTCAAAAGGCAATTGGATTAATATTGAAGGGAAAACAATACTGGGCTATGGGGCAAGAGCAGAGGGAGTGGGACTAATTGGTACCAAAGAGGCACGATGGACCGAATGACCTCCTTCTGCACTGTATGATACTATAAGACCTCATTTAGAGTACTGCACGCAGTATACAGTGCCACACTCCACAAACAGGGTATCGAGGCTTTGGAGAGGGTTTACAGCACAAATTCACTGGGATGCTGCCTGGTATGAGGAAATATAACTACAACAGTGTCAGCCGTGGCTCAGTGGGCAGCACTCTCTCGCCTCTGAGTCAAAAGTTGTGGGTTCAAGTCCCACTCCAGGGACTTGAGCACGTAAATCTAGGCCGACACTCCCAGTGCAATGCTGAGGGTGTGCTGCACTGTCGGAGGTGCCGTCTTTCGGATGAGACGTTAAACCGAGGCCCCGCCTGCTCTCTCATGGTGGATGCAAAAGATCCCGTGGCACTATTTCGAAGAAGAGCAGGGGGAGTTCTCCCTGGTGTCCTGGCCAACATTTATCCCTCAATCAACATCTGGTCATTATCACATTGCTCTTTGTGGGAGCTTGCTGTGCGCAACTTGGTGGCCACGTCTCTTACATTACAACAGTGACTACACTTCAACAAAATACTTCATTGGCTGTAAAGCGCTTTGAGACGTCCGGTGGCAGTGAAAGGTGCTATCGAAACGTTAGTCTTTCTTACAGAGAAAGACTTCAAAAATTGGGACTTTTCTGCGAGAACAACGGTGATTACAGGGTGAAATGATTAAAACGATGACAATGGGACGGGGTAGTAGTCGACTGTTTCCTGTCGTTGAGTCAAGAATGAGGGGCCACAGGTACAAGATTAAATGTGAGAGATTCAGAACAGAGGGCGGGAGAAAGTTCTCCACACGCAGAGAGTTGAGTCTGCGCAATTCACTTCCAGGGTTCGTGGTTGAAGCAGAAACGATGTCAACATTCAAGATGGGATTGGCGAGGTGGGTGGAGGAAAAGGAGTTGAAGGGTTATTGGGAACAGAGCAAATGTATTTAAAGCAATTTTCTTGCATGGAAGACAAGTGACAACACAGACTGGTTGAGCCGAATGACCTGTTTCCATGTTGTAACTTCTGCATATTTCGATGATACATTTCTTGTGAGCATTCATGTTCCTCAAATTAAACTGACAATACACTGTTGCTGGTACAACAGCCTCTGTGAAAGCAACCTGTACGGGTGGAAATCGTTCCAAAGCCCATGCGCACTGTTCAAATGCCGTGGATTTCTGACAAGTTAGGGACTGCCCAAGGTGAAAAGATAATAATGCATTCCATTTCCATGATTTCAGTGGTAATCTCACATTCTTATCTAAAGCTGCTCTGATCCTCAAGGAGTGTGTTTTGTCCGATAACATGATGATTTCATTCCTGGTTTAAAGTCTCTGCAGTCAATCTTTTCAGCCACCATTTACAAACGAGAACACCTCGGGGGTGGGATTCTCCAGCGCCCCGTTTGGGAGCGATAACCAATGTCGCGCGCTGCACTTCCTGTTGGGGCGGTGTCCGGGGCGCTCCTCGGGCGCGTTCAACAGCGCCCCGCATAGCGCTGCCATGGTTCAACGCCCCCTCCCCTTCCGTTAAAGGGGAGGGCCGCTGCACCCTCTGTCGGGCCTCTGGTGTGGGGCCGAGGACACCTCCCCTCCATCTGCATTGAAGCCCCTCGGCCATTGCTAGAATACTAACGACACGCCATGTGTGAGCTTGGCTCCGTTGGTCCCATTCGCTTTGCTGAACAAGAAGGTCATCAGTTCAAGCCCCACGATGCGAGTACACAATCGAGTCTGACACTACAATGTAGCTACTGAGGGAGTGCAGCATTGTCAGAGGGGCGGGGGTCCTTTTAAATGGGATCCGCAGCGATAGAAGCCTCTCTATTTCCACCCGTCTGCCTGTTCAAGTGGATGGCAACGGTCCTGTGGCACTCTTTGAAGAACAGCCGGTCGCCCCCCCCCCCCCCCTCCGCAAACATTTCACCCCTCTACCAAAAACGGAGTGACGGGTCCTTTGTCGCTCTTTGTGGGATCTTGCTATGCACACCTTGGCGGTGTTTGCCTCCAGAATGACCGTCGCTGCACTTCAAAAATAACCCGCCGCATGTCGGACATTTTGGGGCGTGTCAGCTATTGGTGCAAATTGTTCATTTCCCATCCGACAGAAATGGCCGGCGGCTTCTGTACTGGGAATTCACGGCAGCTGGAAGCTGGGTTGAGATGATTCCGTCGTGCGTGAGATTCTTATGGCCAGTCCACAGAGGAGACTTTCGCCCTCACCCACTTCACCAGCCGATCCTCACTGCTGTACGTTCCCCCTCTAAACATACATGACAACATCGCCTCCGGCTTGTGTCCAAAAAGACTTAGGGGTCCACGTCTATCATCATAGGCAGTCCCTCGGAATCGAGGAAGACTTGCTTCCACTCTTAAAATGAGTCCTTATGTGGCTGAACAGTCCAATACGAGAGCCACAGTCCCTGTCACAGGAGGGACAGATAGTTGTTGAGGGAAGGGGAGGGTGGGACTGGTTTGCCGCACGCTCCTTCCGCTGCCTGCGCTTGATTTCTGCATGCTCTCAGCGACGAGACTCGAGGTGCTCAGCGCCCTCCCGGATACTCTTCCTCCACTTAGGGCGGTCTTTGGCCAGGGACTCCCAGGTGTCAGTGGGGATGTTGCACTTTATCAAGCATCCTCGATCAGCCCAACATCCCCAGCATCGAAGCACTGACCACACTCGACCAGCTCCGTTGAGCGGGCCACATTGCCCGCATGCCTGACACAAGACTCCCAAAGCAAGCGCTCTACTCGGAACTCCTACATGGCAAGCGAGCCCCAGGTGGGCAGAGGAAACGTTTCAAGGACACCCCCAAAGCCTCCTTGGTGTCCATGTACATAAATCATTAAAATGCCATTAATGGAATGCTGGCCTTTATATCTAGAGGACTAGAATACAAGGGGGTAGAAGTTATGCTGCAGCTATACAAGACCCTGGTTAGACCACACCTGGAGTACTGGCAGGCAACATGTCAGTGCTGCAACATGTGGGAGCTGGTGGACACCATTGAGGTCCACGTCGACCACATCTGCAGTCAGTGTTGGCTGTTCGAGGAACTTCGGCTCCGCGTTGATGAGCTGGGGTCCGAGCTGCAGACACTGCGACACATCAGGGAGGGGGAGAGTTACCTGGACACTGTGTTCCGGGGGTAGTCACACCAATTAGATTCATTCATTCAAATTCGATCCGTGGTCAGGGACAGGAGGGTGTGACTATGAGTGAGGAAGGTATGGGGACTCAGGATGTAGTGATGGAGGAGCCTCAGCCCTTGCTCTTGTCCAATAGGTTCGAGGTTCTTACTCCCTGTGTGGACGAGAGCAGGGACTGCAGGGAGGGTGAGCAAACTGACCACAGCACCGTGGTACAGGGGGCCATTCAAATGGGGGAAGTAAAAAGAAAGGTTGTAGTGGTAGGGGACAGTATCATTAGGGGGATAGATACTGTTCTCTGCAGCTGAGAGCATGAGTCCTGAAGGCTGTGTTGCCTGTCAGGTGCCAGAGTTAAGGATATCTCCTCTGTGCTGGAGAGGAACTTGGAGTGGGAGGGGGAAGATCCAGTTGTCGTGGTCCACGTAGGTAGCAATGACATAGGTAGAACAAAGAAAGAGGTTTTACTGACGGATTATGAGCAGCTAGGGGCCAAATTAAAAAGCAGAATCACAAAGATAATAATCTCTGGATTACTACCTGAGCCACGAGTAAACTTGCACAGGGTAAATATGATCAGAGAGTTAAACACGTGGCTCAAAGACTGGTGTGGGAGAAATGGGTTTTGGTTCATGGGACACTGGCACCAGTACTGGGGTAAGAGGGAGCTGTTCCGTCGGGACGGGCTCCACTTAGACCGTGCTGGGACTAGGGTCCTGGCCAATCAAATAACTAGGGCTGCAGAGAGGGCTTTAAACAGGTGAGCGGAAACTTAAAAAGTCAAAGAATAAGGAGAAGGCAATAGATCAGGGTGGCACTGGGGGAAATGGAAACCAGAACGTGCCAGGAAGGGACAGAATGTATAAACATAAAGGTGAATCAGAAAGTGGGTTCAAAGCAAGTTAAAATGGTAAAAAACACAATTTTAAAAGCTCTTTATCTGAATGCACGCGGCATTCATAACAAAATAGATGAGTTGACGGCACAAATAGATAGAAATGGGTCCAATCTCATAGAGACACGGTTACAAGGTGACCAAGGCTGGGAACTAAATATTCAGGGGTATTTGACAATTTGGAAGGACAGACAGAAAGGAAAAGGAGGTGGGGTAGCACTGTTAATAAAGGATGAGATCAGTGCGTTAGTGAGAAACGATATTGGCTCAGAAGATCAAGATGTTGAGTCAGTTTGGGTGGAGATAAGGAATAATAAAGGGAAAAAGTTACTGGTAGGCGTATTCTATAGGCCCCCTAACAGTAACTACACTGTTGGATGGAGTATAAATCAAGAAATAATGGAGGCTTGTAATAAAGGAACGGCAATAATCATGGGCGATTTCAACCTTCATATTGATTGGACAAAGCAAATTGGCCAGGGTAGTCTTGAGGAAGAGTTCATAGAGTGTATCCGGGATAGTTTTCTTGAACAGTACGTTGCGGAACCAACCAGGGAGCCGGCTAGCTTAGATCTGGTACTGTGTAATGAGACAGGATTAATAAATGATCTCGTAGTAAAGGATCCTCTAGGAATGAGTGACCATAACATGGTTGAATTTCAAATTCAGTTGGAGGGTGAGAAAGTTGGATCTCAAACCAGGGTCCTAAGCTTAAATAAAGGAGACTACAAAGGTATGAGGGCAGAGTTGGCTAAAGTGGACTGGGAAAATAGATTAAAGTGTGGGACGGTTGATGAGCAGTGGCAGACATTTAAGGAGATATTTCATAACTCCCAACAAAACAAGTCATGTTTGACGAATTTGCTGAAATTCTTTGAGAATGTAACGAGCAGGGTAGATAAAGGGGGAACCAGTGCATGTGGTGTATTTGGATTTCCAGAAGGCATTTGACAAGGTGCCACATAAAAGGTTACGGCACAAGATAAAGTTCACAGGGTTGGGGGTAATATATTAGTATGGATAGAGGATTGGCTAACTAACAGAGAACAGAGAGTAGGGATAAATGGTTCATTCTCGGGTTGGCAATCAGTAACTAGTGGGGTGCCGCAGGGATCAATGCTGGGACCCCAACTATTTACAATCTATATTAACGACTTGAAGAAGGGACCGAGTGTAATGTAGCCAAGTTTGCCGACGATACAAAGATGGGAGGAAAAGCAATGTGTGAGGAGGACACAAAAAATCTGCAAAAGGACATAGGTAGGCTAAGTGAGTGGGCAAAAATTTGGCAGATGGAGTATAATGTTGGAAAGTGTGAGGTCATGCACTTTGGCAGAAAAAAGTCAAAGAGCAAGTTATTATTTAAATGGAGAAAGATTGCAAAGTGCTGCAGTACAGCAGGACCTGGGGGTACTTGTGCATGAAACACAAAAGGATAGTATGCAGGTACAGCAAGTGATCAGGAAGGCCAATGATATCTTGGCCTTTATTGCAAAGGGGATGGAGTATAAAAGCAGGGAAGTCTTGCCAAAGTTATACAGGGTATTGGTGAGGCCACAGTTTTGGTTTCCATATTTACAAAAGGATATACTTGCTTTGGAGGCAGTTCAGAGAAGGTTCACTAGGTTGATTCCGGAGATGAGGAGGTTGACTAATGAGGAAAGGTTGAGTAGGTTGGGCTTCTACTCATTGGAGTTCAGAAGAATGAGAGGTGATCTGATCGAAACGTATAAGATTATGAGGGGGCTTAACAAGGTGGATGCAGAGAGGATGTTTCCACTGATGGGGGAGACTAGAACTAGGGGGCATAATCTTAGAATAAGGGGCCGCCCATTTAAAACTGAGATGAGGAGAAATTTCTTTCTCAGAGGGTTGTAAATCTGTGGAATTCTCTGCCTCAGAGAGCTGTGGAAGCTGGGACATTGAATATATTTAAGACAGAAATAGACAGTTTCTTAAACGATAAGGGAATAAGGGGTTATGGAGAGCGGGCAGGGAAGTGGACCTGAGTCCATGATCGGATCAGCCATGATCGTATTAAATGGCGGAGCAGGCTCGAGAGGCCGTATGGTCTACTCCTGCTGCTATCTCTTATGTTGTTATGTAAAAATATATCCCAATGAGAAGGAAAGACTGTAGGAGAAGGGATAACCATCCGTGGCTAACTAAGGAAATAAGGGATGGTATCAAATTGAAAACAAGGGCATACAATGTGGCCAAGACTAGTGGGAGGCCAGAGGATTGGGAAACTTTTAAAAGCCAGCAAAGAACGACTAAAAAAATAATGAGAGGGAAGATAGATTATGAAAATAAACTAGCATGAAATATAAAAACAGATAGTAAGAGTTTCGAGATACATAAAAAGGAAAAGAATAGCTAAAGTAAATGTTGGTCCCCTCGAGGATGAGACTGGGGAATTAATAATGGAGAACAGGGAAATGGCAGAGACGTTGAACAAATATTTTGTATCGGGTCTTCACGGTAGAAGCCACTAAAAACATCCCAATAGTTATAATCACGGGGCGATAGGGAGGGAGGAACTTAATACAATCACTATTACTAAAGAAGCAGTACTCGGTAAAATAATGGGACTAAAGGCGGACAAGTCCCTTGGACCTGATGGCTTACATGGCTTAAAAGAAGGGGCTGCAGAGATGGTGGATGCATTGGTTGTAATCTACCAAAATTCACTGGATTCTTGGGAGGTCCCAGCGGATTGGAAAACCGCAAAATATTTAAAAAAGGAAGCAGACAGAATGCAGGAAACTATAGACTAGTTAGCCTAACATCTGTCCTTGGGAAAATGCTGGAAATTATTAAGGAAGCAGTAGCAGGACATTTGGAAAAGCATAATTGAATCAAGCAGAGTCAGCATGGTTTTATGAAAGGGAAATCATGTTTGACAAATTTGCTGGAGTTTTTTGAGGATGTTACGAGCAGGGTGAATAAGGGGGAACCAGTGGATGTGGTGTATTTGGATTTCCAGAAGGCATTCGATAAGGTGCCACATAAAAGGTTACTGCACAAGATAAAAGTTCACGGGGTTGGGGGTAATATATTAGCATGAATAGAGGATTGGCTAACTAACAGAAAACAGAGAGTCGGGATAAATGGGTCATTTTCCGGTTGGCAAACAGTGACTAGTGGGATGCCGCAGGGATCAGTGCTGGGGTCTCAACTATTTACAATCTATATTAATGACTTGGATGAAGGGACCAAGTGTAATGTAACCAAGTTTGCTGCTGATACAAAGATGGGTGGGAAAGCAAATTGTGAGGAGGACACATAAAATCTGCAAAAAGATATATACAGGCTAAGTGAGTGGGCAAAAATTTGTCAGATGGAGTATGTGGGAAAATGTGAGGCTATCCACTTTGGCAGAAAAAATAGAAAAGCAAATTATAATTTAAATGGAAAAAAATTGCAAAGTGCTGCAGTACAGCGGGACCTGGGGGTCCTTGTGCATGAAACACAAAAAGTTAATATGCAGGTACAGCAAGTAATCAGGAAGGCAAATGGAATGTTGGCCTTTATTGGAAGGGGGATAGAGTATAAAAGCAGAGAAGTCCTGCTACAATTGTACAGGGTATTGGTGAGGCCACACCTGGAGTACTGCGAACAAGCCAAAGGTGGGCAGCGGAAACGTTATAAGGACATCCTCAAAGCCTCCCTGACAAAAAGCAACATCCCCACTGACACCTGGGAGTCCCTGGCCCAAGACCACCCTAAGCATCCGGGAGGGCGCTGAACTCCTCGAGTCTCATCGCCGAGAGCATGCAGAAATCAAGCGCAGGCAGCGGAAAGAGCGTGTGACAAACCAGTCCCACCCTCCCCTTCCCTCAACCACTGTCTGTCCCACCTGTGACAGAGTCTGTGGCTCTCGTATTGGACTGTTCAGCCACCAAAGAACTCACTTCAGGAATGGAAGCAAGTCTTCCTTGATTCCGAGAGACTGCCTATGATGACTGCGTACAGTTTTGGTCTCTGTATTTAAAGAAGGATATACTTGCATTGGAAGCTGTTCAGAGAAGGTTCACCAGGTTGATTCTGGAGATGAGGGGGTTGACTTATGAGGATAGGTTGAGCAGGTTGGGCCTATACTCATTGGAGTTCAGAAGAATGAGAGGTGATCTTATCGAAACATATAAGATAATGAGGGGGCTCGACAAGGTAGATGCAGAGAGGATATTTCCACTCGTGGGGAAACTAAAACTAGGGGACATAGTCTTAGAATAAGGGGCCACCCATTTAAAACTAAGATGAGGAGAAATTTCTTTTCTTAGAGGGTTGTAAATCTGTGGAATTCTCTGCCCCAGAGAGCTGTGGAGGTTGGGTCATTGAATATATTTAAGGCGGAGATAGACAGATTTTTGAGCGATAAAGGAGTGAAGAGTTATGGGGAGCGGGCAGGGAAGTGGAGCTGAGTCCATGATCAGATCAGCCATGATCTTATTAAATGGTGGAGCAGGCTCGAGGGGCCAAATGGCCTACTCCTGCTCCTATTTCTTATGTTCTTATGGACTGTGAGCAGTCTGGGCACCACACCTTCGAGAGGATATATTGGTCTTGGAGGGAGTGCAGCGTAGGTTTACCAGAATGATACCCGGACTCGGGTTAAGTTACGAGGCAAGATTACACAAACTAGGGTTGTATTCCCTGGAATTTAGACGGTTAAGGGGTGATCTGATGGAAGTTTTCAGGATATTAAGGGGAACAGATAGGGTAGATAGAGAGAAACTATTCCCGCTGGTTGGGGAGTCTAGGACTAGGGGGCATAGTCTAAACATTAGAGCCAGGCCTTTCAGGAGTGAAATTAGTAAAGACTTCTACACAAAAAGGGTGGTAGGGGTTTGGAACTCTCTTCTGCAAATGGCAATAGATGCCAGGACAATTGTTAATTTTAAATCTGAGATTGGTAGATTTCTGTTAACCAAAGGTATTAAGGGATATGGGCCAAAGGCGGGTATATGGAGTTAGAGCGCAGATCAGCCGTGATCTCATCGAATGGCGGAACAGGCTCGAGGGGCTGAATGGCCTCCTCCTGTTCCTGTGTCTCAAATGAGACCATGGAGAATCATCGTTGACTGCAGCCAATCGCTTTATTCTTTCCATTTCTGAATCCGAGCTGCCTGGCTGTGCCAGGGAAAGGAAAAATGGGTGTGACATGTCTTACTCCTTGTTTACATAGCTCTTTCTCTCATGTTACCAAAACAAGTATATCAATCAATCCACCCACCGAGAGCCAAGTTGTTACTGTTGCTTTTAAAGGGGCACTCACCGTCTTTAGATAAATAATATTTTGTGAAGCTTGGTCGGGGACATTGGGTGGCACAGTGGTTTGGACACTGATCCTTTCACCTGTGGAACACTGGTTTGAATTGAGCCTTAGCTGATGGGGAGGAAATCTCCTTGGTCTGTTGGAGTTCCACGTCAAGAAAGTGGGCCCAGTCCCACACCTCAAAACTGCCCACAATTCAGCACTGCTTGGCAGCCTTACTCGGAGACCCACAAACATGGCCGGTGAATAATGTCACACTGGCGCAGTTGGAGATACTCTCCTGTGGTTGGAGCAAAGTGAGGAGTTTCACCCTGCACGGTGCTTTACTAACTGGGGTGTGATGGAACACTCCCCACTTGCCTGGATGAGTGCAGCTCCAACACTCAAGAAGCTCGACACCATCCAGGACAGAGCAGCCCGCTTGATCGGCACCACCCCCACCCCCTCAACACTCACTCCCTCCACCACCGGCGCCCCCTGGCTGCAGTGTGCACCCTCTACAAGATGCACTGCAGCAACTCGCCAAGGCTTCTTCGGCAGCACCTCCCAAACCCACGACCTCTACCACCCAGAAGGACAAGGGCAGCAGGCGCATGGGAACACCACCACCTCCACGTTCCCCTCCGAGTCACACACCATCCTGACTTGGAAATATATCGGCCGTTCCTTCATCGTCGCTGGGTCACAATCCTGGAACTCCCTCCCTAACAGCACTGTGGGAGCACCTTCACCACACGGACTGCAGCGGTTCAAGAAGGTGGCTCACCACCACCTTCTCAAGGGGCGATTAGGGATGGGCAATAAATGCTGGCCTTGCCAGCGATGCCCACATCCCGGAATGAATAACCAAAAATGACCTGGGGGTACTTGATGCTGTCACTGAGCCACAGAAGTGAAAATAAGTGTTCTATTTCTCATTTGACAATAAAATTACACCAATCTTACACTGAAATTTGGCGCCTTGGCCATTTTATTATCTTTCTCTTGTCTTGAGGCCTCTTACATAGAAACATAGAAAATAGGTGCAGGAGTAGGCTTTGCAGTGCAAGGCCCATTCCCAGGCCTCTGTCATTTCGGCTCGAGATCCGGTTTTAGTTGCGTGCTCCTGGTGAATCCCCTCTCTTCCCTGAACTCACTATATAAGCCATTGCGATCAGTTCACTGATGGACAACTGGAGGTCAGGAGGTCCCATGAGATGCAGCAACCTTCCTATGTCTCATCCATCATCATAGGCGGTCCCTCGTATCGAGGATGACTTGCTTCCACGTCTAAAAAGGGATGAGTTCACAGGTGTTTCAATGAAGGACCTAATATTCCAGATCCCGAACTACAATGTTGAAGGGTGGAAGATGCGTGGATTTTTTTCACGTGGGGTGTCCGTTGCACACCAGCCACCACACGGGCTTGACAGAGCTAGGTCTTGGTCCAGTGGCAAGGGTTAACCAAGACGACTGGAGACCAGCTCTGCTGCACATATCGCACAGTGTGGGGCTGGGCCTGTGCTGCCCCTGGGCCCTCGCCTCTTCTGGGCCCCGAACTCACGTCACTCCTGGGCCCCGATCATGTCGCTCCATGATCTCTAGCCGCTCCTTTGCCCCGACCTCGCCGCTCCTGCAGGACCTGCCCACGATCCAATCACCGACCTGGACCTTGGTGAGGTCCAATCCAGTCACCCTCCTTACAACTGTCGCCCTCCTGCACGCGCTGTACCTTGAAGTGGTATTGCTCCTTTGAAGGCCCCGGCCTGCTGATGTCCTTGCTATGGCATTGTGGTCAACCTGGCGATACTCTCTTCGCCCAATGTCCAGGCACAAAGGGGCCATTGCTTAGCGATTACAAGCAGGCAGCCTGATTTTGTTCCCTCCTTAGCCCAGGGGCATTCAGTGCACTGCCCCAACTCAGATCAGCTAACTGAGCACAGAGCAGGAGTAAAACCTGGCTTCTGTATCTTTTCAAACCGGAGAACATTAACACTTGGGGACAAAAGGCTGTTAACGACCATTGCAAGCATTTAACTGCTGCTCTCAGTCAGTGGAGGACATCCCAGCAAAAGGTTAAAGGAGTCAGCTGTGGCTCAGTGGGCAGCACAATCTCTTCTGAGTCACAACACTGTGGGTTCAAGTCCCACTCCAGAGACTTGAGCACATAAATCCAGGCTGACACTTCAGTGCAGTGCTGAGGGAGTGCTGCACTGTCGGAGGTGCAGGCTTTCAGATGAGATGTTAAACCGAGGCCCCGTCTTGTCAGTGTACTATTTCGAAGAAGAGCAGGGGAGTTCTCCCCGGTGTCCTGGGGCCAATATTTATCCCTCAGCCAACATCACTAAAACAGATTATCTGGTCATTATCACATTGCTGTTTGTGGGAGCTTGCTGTGCGCAAATTGCCTGCTGTGTTTCCCACATTACAACAGTGACTGCACTTCAAAAGTGCTTCATTGGCTGTAAAGCACTGTGGGATGTCCTGAGGTTGTGAAAGGCACTATATAAATGCAAGTCTTTCTTTTTTCTAAATGAATTAGTGCCAGGACTGGATCTGTGCGATAATCCACTGAGGGAATGGAAACTTACCTTTAGTTATCGTTTTATATTGATTTGTATTCCTGCATTTTTTTAATATGGTTATGTGTTTCATTTTTAGTACCCATTGAGTCACTGCAGGGGCCAGCTGTAAACCAACACAAAGCTGCAAATCCAGGCTTTCCCCTCAGATACTCGAAGACAGATTACATGGGCAAAGAATAAACACAAAAATGTCGGCAGGGAAATTTCTCTCCGTGAAGGTGGATTGAACGCAGGTTTCAGATGGACACCAGCCAATATAAACATGTCAATGCTTATCACCCTCCTCACACAGCAAAAAAAACCACAAAGGATCAAAAACAAGCCCCTGCTGCTCAGGCTTCAGTCATCTATTGCTGGGAAACAAGCACCAGCAAACTCAAAATGGAAGTGTGCCTGTGGAGGGCAGCCATGTTGTGCCTGTAGGACCCACTGTGGCCAGAATTTTGTCTTGAAGGGGAGATTGGGAAAATAAACGCACAACTTGCCCGACAATTATATTTACTGAAAATATGAGCCTGGAAATTACAGTTGGCAATATCATCGATCGAGTGTTGAATGTGTTTGTAGCAAATTGCATTGTCCACTATTTTAATGAACTGTTAACCTCCAATAATTGTATAAACGTATGAGGGGCCTAGATAGAGTGGATAGGAAGGACCTATTTCCCTTAGCAGAGGGGTCAACAACCAGGGGGCATAGATTTAAAGTAATTGGGGGGAGGTTTAGAGAGGATTTGAGGAGAAATGTCTTCACTCAGAGGGTGGTGGGGGTCTGGAACTCATGGCCTGAAAGGGTGGTAGAGGCAGAAACCCTCACCACATTTAAACAGTACTTGGATCGTGCACGTGAAGTGCCGTAACTTTTATGTATGTAAACCTCACCAATGTGTATGACTTGCCACCAGGGGGCACACCTGTGGGAGACCTAAGGGTCACCTGTGCACCCTGAGCAAGCAGGTATAAAAGGCGATTCACCATGCTGCCTTCTCACTGTGGAGTTACATTAAAGAGACCAAGGTCACAACAGTTTGAGCTGAAGATGTACAGTCTTGTGGAGTTATTCTAAATGTAACAGTAACCTACAGGGCTACGGGCCAAAAGCTGGAAAGTGGGATTAGGCCGGGTGGCTCTTGGTCGGCCGGCGCGGACACGATGGGCCGAATGGCCTCCTTCCGTGCTGTAAATTTCTGTGATTCGACGATTCAAGTAGCGTAGCAGGCAAGTTGGTCCGAATGCATTTAGCATTCAATAAACAGATAAATGCCACTGTTCAACGAGCAGACCAAAGGAAGGAAGCGAGAACTTGCATTTCTCAGGCACCTTTCACAGCCTCAGGAAGTCACCAAGGGTTTGCCCGCCGCGGAACTACTTTAGTCGGCTGTGGAGTTGGTGGAGAAGTGTTGAGCATTTGTGTGATCCGGTGTTGTTTCCAGTGCCGCATGTGAAATGTACCTTTCCACCTGTATGCGAGGCAACTCACCCCAGGCCCCATTGATGGTTTTAAAAAAAAAGGAATTTGTATCTTGTGAGCAAGGGTCAGAGATGGAATTCTGGGGTGAGGGCTGTTTGAAAGCCAGTGCTAACAGAGATGAAGGCCTTTCTGCTATCTGATGGTTGCAGCTGCATCTCAATCAGCTTGCTTTCATTGCGAGCGACGTCGAGCAAAGAGTTCTGTGTTGCGGAACTGCGTTCTCACGGCTGCGACCTGGGTTCGTTTCCCGGTCAGGGAAATTAACTCAAAAGAGTTTCATTGCGAGCGAGGGGGCGGGAGACTGAAAGAAGTAATTGACAACAGGATTGTGTTTCTGTGGAATTACCCTGGCCAGGTAATATAAACACAACTGCAGTTACCGTTCATGAGTATGACCTTGTGGAAAATTCCCGCTGGGTCTTTCGCAAGCTAGAGTTTACAGCAAGTGAGCAAAGCCAGCTTCAATGCAGCTCATCCACTGTTTTACATTTCTGGGTCAAGAGATAGCGTTTCCAGGTTCTGTTCATCGTGTGGGGATTTGCTGAGGAGCAGCTCCTGGTGTCCCTGTCATTGAAAGCAACAACTCCATTTTCTCTCAGTCATCATGTCTCGCCAACCGTTTCAACCCCGTTTGGAAGGAAATCATATTTTCATCCCCCCCCCCCCACCCCTCCTCCGCCCCCCCCAATTTTTTCGCCCCTCCGCTCCAAACAGCGGCCGCTGGCACCGAGCTCCAGTTGGAACAGGGCCCATGGAGGAGGGTTGCCTCACCCTCCAGGCGTCTCCAGGACTACGTCCAATCAGAGTTGGCAAAGCCGCACCATGGAACCTTGCCCAAAGCGCCACATGAGTCCAGCTGGCGACTGTCGGCAGGCCATTAAGAACATAAGAAATAGGGGCAGGAGTCGGCCATTCGGCCCCTCGAGCCTGCTCCGCCATTCAATTAGATCATGGCTGATCTTCTACCTCAACTCCACTTTCCTGCACTGTCCCCATAATCCCGCAATTCCTCGAGAATCCACAAATCTATCGATCTCAGCCTTGAATATACTCAACGACTGAGCCTCCACAGCCCTCCGGGGCAGAGAATTCCCAAAGGTTCACCACCCTCCGAGTGAAGAAATTTCTCCTCACCTCAGTCCTAAATGGCCGACCTCCTAATTTCTTTGGGGTAACGTGGTCCCTTTAACAGGCAGCTCGGCCCGTTCAAAATTCCGCTCAGGCGCAAAATCTCCCATTTGAAAAACCGGTTCCAGGCTGTGTGGCACCTCCAAACAGCCGTCCGGTTTAGATGGAATGTTTCTGACCCCTTAATCTGAGACTGTGACCCCTGGTTCTAGACTCCCCAGCCCGGGGGAAACATCCTCCCTGCATCTACCTTGTCAATCCTTCAAAGAATTTTGTATGTTTCAATGAGATCGCCTCTCATTCTTCTAAACTCCAGAGAATATAGGCCTGGTCTACTCAATCTCTCCTCATAGGACAATCCCCTCCATCCCAGGATTCCAGCAAGGAGGTGGAAGGCCATTGTAGCCAAGTGAGAGTCCACCCGATTATAGGCACCACACACATGGGGCCGAAATTCAGCCTCCCGATAAGGCCGGAGGCCATGCGGAGGAGTCGAACGGCCGCCGATTTTTTTGTCGAGTGGCCGCCGCTTGTGAAATTCTCCCTGGTGGTTTCTCCGGCGGTCCCCACTTCCGTCCCGCTGCTGCCGATCCCGCCAAAGTGCGTCGTCAAAGCGCGCACCGCTGATCTCCCGCCCCGCAAGCTAAAGTCAGGTAAAGAAATCTTGCTCCCGCCACGCGGTGCCCCCGACAGTGTGTTCTGTCGGTGCACTGCGTTTGCAGTGTGCGCAAAATGGCGGCGCGGTGGCCATTAAAGGGGAGGGCGCACCGCCGCGGCCGCCATCTTCTTTTTTTTTTGCTGGCCAACTGCCAGGTCAACCCGACAATTATGCCCCCCGCCCCCGGGTTCGGCTGGGCCACCAACAGGCAGCCTGACACCCGCCTCTTGGGTGCCAGCCGGCCCGGCCCGGCCCGGCCGAAACCAATCCTGGTGGCCCAGTGGACCGAACTAAAATAATCGCAGAGCTCACAGCGGCCCTCCCCTTGAGGTGAAGGGGAGCGAGGTGGTGACGCGCCAGTGCGATGACCTCACCAGCGCTACGCTGATGACTGACAGCGGCGGACACCCCGCCCACTTCCGCCCCCATTACGACCCGACTTCTCCGCTCGACAAAAAGGACAAAGAGCGGGATTCCGCGCAAGAGGCCACCGCATCCACCGCGGCGGTGGAAACGCAGGAGAAAGGGGAGGTGCCGGGAGCGCTCCGAGAGAAGCCTGGGGAGAAAAAAACCCGGAAAATCCCACGAGAACATTCCCAAGTCATTGCCTGCGCCGCCACAACACAAGTTGCATAAAAAGTTAACAGAAAACACAATCACACTTACCTCAGGAGCCCATGACTTATCTCTCCGCTGTCGGTATCGTTGCCCCGCCCGATTTCCCGGGCGTTCACTGCGGGGCGCGCTGCGGGGCGGGAGTCCAAACTCGCGCCCGGTGTCACAACCACGGGGGCGTTGCACACACCGGGCGCAGCTCTTCCGGGCGGCGCTGCTCCGCGCCACCGCTAAACCAGACCCGAGGATCGCCGCGGGGCGCTGGAGGCTGACCGCCCGCCCAGAACACCTCACCGCCGCCATTGCCGCCGGTCCGGGGCGAGAAACGGAGCGCAGAGGAGCCGAAAATCCGCCTCTTTACCTGAAAGTTGTTTTGCCGCAGTGAGTTGCTGAGACAGGGAGGGCTGGGTGGTGAAAAGTGTTTTTCAAATTCATTTTGAGGGTGTGGGCCTCGCTGGACATTTAGTGCCCATCGCGAGCTGCCCCGAGGAGCTGGTGATGGGCCTCCAGCTGGAAGCACGGTGGCGGTTGGATGCAGCTGAGTGGGGCGCTAGGCCACGTCACAGGGGCAGATGAGGGTCAATCAGGCTGGTGTGGGACTGGAGTCACGTGTAGGCCCAGACCGGGTAAGGACGGCAGGTTTCCTTCCCCAAAGGACGTTCGTGAACCAGAGGGGTTGTTAACGCCAATCCGACAGCTTCATGGTCACTTTTACTGTTGCCAGCTTTTTATTCCAGAGTTTAATTGAAATTCCCCATCTGCCGTGGTCGTATTTGAACTCTCATTCTCTAGATTATTAGTCCAGGCCTCTGGATTACTGGGTCGTATCAGGATGCTGGAAGCACTGCACAACCATACCCCTAATTGGGGGAAGGGGCGTTTTTTCCCCCCTAATTTTGGTCCATTTTTCTGGCAGCATTTCTGGAGGAGGGCCCATTTTGAAAACGTTTTAAAATCCACGCGGTAACAACAATAACAACGTGCATTTATCCAGCGCCTTTACCGCAGTGACATCTCGAGTCGCTGGAGAAATACCACCAACGATGCCTCCACAAGATCCTGCAAATCCCCTGGGAGGACAGACGCACCAACGTTAGCGTCCTCGACCAGGCCAACATCCCCAGTATCGAAGCACTGACCACACTCGACCAGCTCCGCTGGGCGGGCCACATTGTCCACATGCCTGACACGAGACTTCCAAAGCAAGCGCTCTACTCGGAACTCCTTCACGGCAAGAGAGCCCCAGGTGGGCAGAGGAAACGTTACAGGGACATCCTCAAAGCCTCCGTGATAAAGTGCAACATCCCCACTGACACCTGGGAGCCCCTGGTCAGAGACCACCCTAAGTGGAGGAAGAGCATCCGGGAGGGTGCTGAGCACCTCGAGTCTCGTCGCCGAGAGCATACAGAAAACAAGCGCAGGCAGCGGAAGGAGCGAGCGGCAAACCAGTCCCACCCTCCCCTTCTCTCAACCGCTGTCTGTCCCACCTGTGACAGGGACTGTGGCTCTCGTATTGGACTGTTCAGTCACCTGAGAACTCACTTTTAGAGTGGAAGCAAGTCTTCCTCGACTCCGAGGGACTGCCTATGATGATGATGATCGTAGTGAAGCATCCTGAGGGGCTTCAAAGGAGTTTTATGAGACATGAAATTTGACACCGAGCCACACAAGGAGAAATTAGGGCAGGAGGTCGGTTTTAAGGAGCGTCTTGAAGGAGGAAAGAGAGGTAGAGAGGTGGAGAGGTTTAGGGAGGGAGTTCCAGAGCTTGGGGCCCAGGCAACAGAAGGCACGGCCACCAATGGATGAGCGATTATAATCAGTGATGCTCAAGAGGGCAGAATTAGAGGAGCGCAGATATCTCGGGGGCTTGTGGGGTTGGAGGAGATTACAGAGATAGGGAGGGGCGAGGCCATGGAAGGATTTGTAAACAAGAATGAGAATTTTGAAATAGAGGCGTTGCTTAACCGGGAGCCAATGTAAGTCAGCGAGCACAGGAGTGATGGGTGAGAGGGATTTGATACGAGTTCGGGCATGGGCAGCCGAGTTTTGGATCACCTCGAGTTTATGTAGGGTCATCATCATCATCATCATAGGCAGTCCCTTGGAATCGAGGAAGACTTGCTTCCACTCTTAAAATGAGTCCTTAGGTGGCTGAACAGTCCAATACGAGAACCACAGTCTCTGTCACAGGTGGGACAGATAGTCATTGAGGGAAGGAGAGGGTGGGACGGGTTTGCCGCATGCTCTTTCCGCTGTCTGCGCTTGATTTCTGCACGCTCTCGGCGATGAGACTCGAGGTGCTCAGCGCCCTCCCGGATGCACTTCCTCCACTTAGGGCGGTCTTTGGCCAGGGACTCCCAGGAGTCAGTGGGGATGTTGCACTTTATCAGGGAGGCTTTGAGGGTGTCCTTGTAACGTTTCCTCTGCCCACCTTTGGCTCGTTTGCTGTGAAGGAGTTCTGAGTAGAGCGCTTGCTTTGGGAGTCTCGTGTCGGGGGCATGCGGACAATGTGGCCTGCCCAGCGGAGCTGGTCCAGTGTGGTCAGTGCTTCAATGCTGGGGATGTTGGCCTGATCGAGGACACTAACGTTGGTGCGTCTGTCCTCCCAGGGGATTTGTAGGATTTTGCAGAGGCAGCGTTGGTGGTATTTCTCCAGCGACTTGAGGTGTGTACTGTACATGTGAGAGGCCAGCCAGTCTAGAGGTAACACAGGATGAGGGTTTCAGCAGCGGATGAGCTGAGGCAGGGGTGGAGACGGGCGATGTTAGGGAGGTGGAAATAGGCGGTTTTAGTTATGCTGTGGATATGTGGTTGGAAGCGAAATCGATTGCTCTGTGATCAAGCGGCCCAACGGAATGTTGCAGTTTGACTTTCAACTGGCCAGGGGCTGCGGAGATCGGGCCTACGGGTACTGCGAGCTGAAGGGAGGGCTTTTCACTGAAGTATATCGTTCAGAGGTCCCGTCTTCCCCCGCCCCGCCCCGCCCCACCCCATGTGAACTGAAACCCATTGAGCAGTGATCAAAAGGAGCTGTGTGTAACACTTCATCATCCCCGCTGTTTAATAATGAACACAGGAGGTGAGGCAGCAGCTGTGGAGAGAGCGGGCAAGTTAACATTGTGGGCGTGGGCCGGGCCTCACAGCACATTGTCAGCATCTGCACTTTTATACCTCTTGTGTTGACTGTACAATAAGTGACTAGTTTGACCAGAGCAAATAAAACCCTCCTGTTGTTGGAGGTGCTGTAAACTCAATGGCATAAGAACATAACATAAGAATTAGGAACAGGAGTAGGCCATCTAGCCCCTCGAGCCTGCTCCGCCATTCAACAAGATCATGGCTGATCTGGCCGTGGACTCAGCTCCACTTACCCGCCCGCTCCCCGTAACCCTTAATTCCCTTTTTGGTTAAAAATCTATCTATCTGTGACTTGTATACATTCAATGAGCTAGCCTCAACTGCTTCCTTGGGCAGAGAATTCCACAGATTGACAACCCTCTGGGAGAAGAAATTCCTTCTCAACTCGGTTTTAAATTGGCTCCCCCGTATTTTGAGGCTGTGCCCCCTAGTTCTAGTCTCCCCGATCAGTGGAAACAACCTCTCTGCCTCTATCTTGTCTATCCCTTTCATTATTTTAAATGTTTCTATAAGATCACCCCTCATCCTTCTGAACTCCTACGAGTAAAGACCTTGTCTATTCAATCTATCATCATAAGGTAACCCCCTCATCTCCGGAATCAGCCTAGTGAATCGTCTCTGTACCCCCTTCAAAGCCAGTATATCCTTCCTTAAGTAAGGTGACCAAAACTGCACGCAGTACTCCAGGTGCGGCCTCACCAATACCCTATACAGTTACAGCAGGACCTCCCTGCTTTTGTACTCCATCCCTCTCGCAATGAAGGCCAACATTCCATTCGCCTTCCTGATTACCTGCTGCACCTGCAAACTAACTTTTTGGGATTCATGCACAAGGACCCCCAGGTCCCTCTGCACCGCAGCATGTTGTAATTTCTCCCCATTCAAATAATATTCCCTTTTTACTGTTTTTTTTCCCAAGGTGGATGACCTCACACTTTCCGACATTGTATTCCATCTGCCAAACCTTAGCCCATTCGCTTAACCTATCTAAATCTCTTTGCAGCCTCTCTGTGTCCTCTACACAACCCGCTTTCCCACTAATCTTTGTGTCATCTGCAAATTTTGTTACACTACACTCTGTCCCCTCTTCCAGGTCATCTATGTATATTGTAAACAGTTGTGGTCCCAGCACCGATCCCTGTGGCACACCACTAACCACCGATTTCCAACCCGAAAAGGACCCATTTATCCCGACTCTCTGCTTTCTGTTAGCCAGCCAATTCTCTATCCATGCTAATACATTTCCTCTGACTCCGCGTACCTTTATCTTCTGCAGTAACCTTTTGTGTGGCACCTTATCGAATGCCTTTTGGAAATCCGAATACACCACATCCATCGGTACACCTCTATCCACCATGCTCGTTATATCCTCAAAGAATTCCAGTAAATTAGTTAAACATGATTTCCCCTTCATGAATCCATGTTGCGTCTGCTTGATTGCACTATTCCTATCTCGATATCCCGCTATTTCTTCCTTAATGATAGTTTCAAGCATTTTCCCCACTACAGATGTTAAACTAACCGGCCTATAGTTACCTGCCTTTTGTCTGACCCCCTTTTTAAACACAGGCGTTACATTAGCTGCTTTCCAATCCGCTGGTACCTCCCCAGAGTCCAGAGAATTTTGGTAGATTATAACGAATGCATCTGCTATAACTTCCGCCATCTCTTTTAATACCCTGGGATGCATTTCATCAGGACCAGGGGACTTGTCTACCTTGAGTCCCATTAGCCTGTCCAGCACTACCCCCCTAGTGATAGTGATTGTCTCAAGGTCCTCCCTTCCCACATTCCTGTGACCAGCAATTTCTGGCATGGTTTCTGTGTCTTCCACTGTGAAGACCGAAGCAAAATAATTGTTTAAGGTCTCAGCCATTTCCACATTTCCCATTATTAAATCCCCCTTCTCATCTTCTAAGGGACCAACATTTACTTTAGCCACTCTTTTCCGTTT
>NC_092010.1:30005716-30013216 GCF_044704955.1 Pristiophorus japonicus | reverse complement strand
AAAGAAGCTAATCGAAAAAATGATCAAAGCAGGGTGGAATCCTCAGGAACTACCAGCAAAGCAAAGGGAATGGTGGGAGAAGGAAAAGAAAGATAAAGAGGAAAAGGCAGTAATTTTGATATTGCGAGCACATGTAAAGTTAACAGAAAAAGTTAACCGGTATGTGCAAATAAAAAGGAAGCAAGTAGAGGTTGATAACGGACAGACAGTTTTGCCAGTTCTGGCAATAAATAGCCCAAGTGCACCACCTAGTGAGGAAGACTGGGAAAGCCTAGAGAATGAAACGGATAGTTGCAACTCCATTAAAGGGGACGTCTTACCTCCCCCATATAATACTATTAACTCGGCTCCGGCTGCCCCGTTGAAGGTAGAACATATACCCAGGATCCCAGCCGGGACAAGACGTCATGACAGTCCCGCTATACCCGCGCAGACACGAGTAACATACTTATCGCTGACCCCAGGGGACACGATGCAGTTGTTAGAGAAACTGCCACCCCTAGTGCCCCGCCATAACAACGCAACCTTCTGGCAGAAGCTCAAAGAAATGACAATTTGCCACCAGCTCCATAACCGAGATATCGCCGGTATAGTTAGGATTAAAATGCCAGAGAGTTATTGGGACAGACTAGATAATGATTACCAAGACGGTACCTGGTGTGCCGACCTGTCCTCTACAAAAGAGGAGCAGGAGGATTCCATGATAGAATTTAAAGCGAACGTGATACGCGTTTTAGGCCAGGTCCCCGTAAACTGGAACGCTATAGTGGGAGCAGTACAGAAGAAGGATGAACGGGCACCAGAATACGGGGCAAGGAAATTTGAGGCGTTCTTAGCACATGGCGGAATACCCGGAGCCGACCGGCAGAACCCGGCTTTCATACAATTGTATAAGGACGGACTAAGCCCTGCACACCAAGCCATCCTAAAAACAGGCTTGGTGATGTACAATAACTTTGATGACCTGGAAAGATGGGCGATCTCGGTAGATAATCAACAAAGGTCCAAAGTAGCCGCAAGTACAGCGGAGGTCTGTGCAGCCACTGACAAAAAGGCGGCTGAGACATGCTATAATTGTAACAAGACGGGGCATCGCCGCGCCGAGTGTAGAGCCCCAAAACGCAACGGACGCAAAAAGTGTAGTAATTGTGACCGACTAGGCCATGAGGCAAAGGACTGTTGGGCCAAGGGAGGTGGCAAAGAAGGGAAGGGACCTAGATCGGGAAAAACCATCAATGAAAGAGCCCCGGGCGTTAGTGCCCTCGGGAACCAGCAGCTGCTGGACATCATACAGCAGCTGACCCAGAAGCAGGCGAGTCCCCAATGAATCGCATCGGCCCCCGGCCAAGACCCCGATCCCCGTATGTGGATCAACGCATCGTTAGGGGGCCGGCGATGCGATATGTTGATAGACACCGGGGCGGCGGTATCAATAACGAACCTCGACTTACCTACTACCCGAAGATCCATCACGATCCAAGGGGTAGGGGGGGACAGGACCACCGCATATCAAAGTGAAACCCAAGTGCTAGAGGTGGACGGTATAATGATGCCGGTCCAGTTCTGGGTATGTCAAAACTCAGAGGGCACTATACTAGGGATGGACCTACTCCGCGAATTAGGAACAATAGTGGATGCGCAGCGAAGACGGGTAACCTGGAAAGGTACGAAAGGGTATAAGGATAAAGTGGCCAGGAAATGGGCACTAGTAAAGAACATAGCCACATTAGGTAAAACGGATACTCTGACGAGAGACTGGTCTAAGGACGGGATGTTGGGATTACTGTGTCAGGCTATCCCGGGAGTTTGGGCAAAAAGCAAACAGGACTGCGGACTTGTTGACATGACACCGGAGAAGGTCACGGGACCGGTACACCCCCCCCACAAGCAGTACCCTATCAAACCAGAGGCCATGCGAGCCACTGAGGGGATAATAGAAGCCCTGGTAGAACAGGGCATACTACGACAGACCGTGTCAGTCACAAACTCCCCGATGTGGCCAGTTAAAAAGCCGGATGAGAGTTACCGACTAATGATAGATTACACAGCCCTGAATAAAGTTACACCCAGGGAACACCCGATTGTGGCCAGCCCAGCGACTATCTTCAACGGTCTGAATCCGGAACATAGGATTTTCACCGTCTTAGATATCGCTAACGGATTTTGGTCAATCCCGCTGGACCCTGAGTCTCAGGAGAGATTCGCATTTACATCCAGAGATAGACAATACACATGGACCCGACTCCCTCAGGGATTCCATAACAGCCCGTACATTTTCCACCGAGTCATGAGTAACGCCTTGGAACAATGTAACCTAACCCCGTATAATAGTACAATCCTTCAGTACGTGGACGACATCCTGATAGCCTCATCAAGTGACCGAGAGCATTTAGGGGCCGTAGCCATGGTTCTAAGGACTCTAGATAAGGCAGGGTTTAAAATAAATCCAAAAAAGGCGCAGATCGGGCAAGCCACGGTTCGATATCTGGGACACGATATCAGTCAGGGGAAAAAGACTCTTCCGACAGACCGAAAGACAGCCATCGCTGATATGCCCCGACCAACCACGGTCCGGGCAGTGCGGCGGGTGATGGGTTTGTTCAACTATTGCAGGAATTTCATTCCTCAATTTGCAAACATAGCCGAACCCATTCAGCGACTAGTGAAGGGAGGAAAACCAGGAACAGAGCAGGTAGACTGGGGATCGGAGCAAGAGGAAGCCTATGGGAAATTAAAAGCCGAATTGGTAGCAGCCCCAGCGCTGAAGCTACCGGATATGACAAAGCCGTTCCATGTATATTATGATCTCGATGGAGGTTTTTATAGCGCCGTCATAACCCAGGAGAAAGGGGGGGTAATGAGACCAGTAGCGTATTACTCAACACAAGAGTCCCCGGTAGTGAAAGGACTTCATCGGTGTGTGGCTGCCCTCGATTGTGCCGCTTGGGCTGCCAGGATATGCGAACCAGTCACAATGTCGGGGCAGATAATCTTACACACGAAGCACACCATAGTGGAATTGCTAAATACCGGGAGGTTAAAAACAGTGTCAGATGCGCGACGAGCTACCTGGGAGGCAGTACTATTACCCAAAGACCAGTCCATACAAATAATTAGGGATACAGGCTTTAATCCCGCGGAGGGAATAGTGACCGAAGGTGAACCCCATAGCTGCAAGACTGAGATAGACGAAGGAACAGAAGGGGGAATAGCCGATGAACCTCTGAGGGACCCCGATTTAACCCTTTACGTTGATGGGTCCCGACGATATATCGACGGAAGATTCCGCACCGGGTGGGGCGTGGTAGATCAGGATGGTGCCACCCTCCTGCGAGGAGCACTGGAAGGAACAGTGTCCGCCCAAGTGGCGGAGTTGGTAGCGCTGACCGAAGCCCTCAGATGGGCACAGGGGAAGCGTGTAAATGTTTATACTGACAGCCGGTATGCATTCGGGGTAGTACACGATTATATGATAGCGTGGAGTAGACGTGGATATATAACCTCGGGGGGGGGGCACATTAAACACGAGAATATAGTTCGGGAGCTGGTCGAAGACGTTAAAAGGCCTACGACGGCAGCAGTAATAAAGATCAAGGCACATCAAAGGGTAGAGACCAGGGAACAACGGGGAAACATGCTGGCAGATCAAGCAGCTAGGAGCGCGGCAGAAGAAGATGAGCCCCAGATAATTAAAGTGGCCATGATAGGACCAGGAGAGCTAAGTGTCCGTAAGATACAGGAAGAAAGTAGCTCGGAGGAACGGTCACAATGGGAAAGCAAGGGGGCCAGCATTGGGGAGGATGGGGTGTGGAGGAAGGGATTACAAGTAGTCGCCCCGTCCTCAATCCAGACCGAACTACTCCGGCTACACCATGAGCCGGACCACACTGGGCGAGACGGAATGCTGAGCCGTCTGCTCAAAGACTGGTGGTGGGCCGGGGTAGGGCGAGACGTAGCCAAGCATTGCCAGCGCTGCATAGTATGTGCACAGCATAATCCAGGTAGACCCGTAAAGGTCAGAATGGCACATCAGACACGTCCCAGGGGCCCGTGGGAGAATCTACAAATTGATTTCACAGGGCCCCTACCCACCAGTCGGGGAAAGAAATACTGCCTGGTCATTATCGATCAGTTTACCAGGTGGGTTGAGGTTTTTCCCACCCGGGATTGCGGAGCATCCACAGTAGCGCAGATTCTCGCATTCGACATAATCCCACGGTGGGGAGTGCCCCTTCAAATTGACTCGGACCAGGGGACGCACTTCACGGGACAGGTCATGAAGCGGGCATGCGGTCTGCTTGGAATCCGACAACGGTTCCACATCCCGTACCACCCCCAGAGCTCAGGAATGGTGGAGCGAATGAACCGTACCCTTAAGACAGCAATTGCCAAAGCTATAACAGAGACCGGGAAGGGATGGGTAGACGTTTTGCCCTGCATATTAATGAGACTTAGGGCTACCCCTAACCGAACCACAGGACTGACCCCCTTTGAATTAATGACAGGAAGGGCCATGAGACTTCCTGAAGGTATCATAACAGGGGGGGAGGAAATGGGGCCTCTACGAGATCGGATTAAACAATATGTAAAACAATTAGATTCACAGCTAAAGGAACTAAGGAAAGAGGTGGTAGAGCAACAGGCCCTACGGGACTTGGAGACCCAAAACAACGGGAAGGCCGACGCATCCCTCCCACAGGTAGGCGACAAAGTATTAGTACAGGTCACTCCAGGCAGGACAGGGTTTGCCCCGAGGTGGACCGGACCGTATGACATCATTTTGACAAGCGACACGTGTGCATGTGTCGATATGAAAGGAAAAGGCCGGTGGAAGCACTGGTCACAACTAAAAAGGTATAACCCAAAAGAATAATGGCCGAACCAAGGGTGGTACACCTAGACGAGACGGAATGGTATGCTGTAAAGTACCAGGAGTGGTTAGACACCCTTTCGGAAGGGGTGTTCGGAGGAATAGCTTTAGCTTTAATGTTAGTAGGAGTTTGGGTAATATTTAAGTGGGTAAAGACACGGGCGAACGCCCCACAGATTCAATTCGAAATGGTTCAATTGTAACCCTGTGCTTCTGATTTTGCAGGGTGACCGGGACACTTGTAGAGCAAAAAACTTTAACCCCTGGTGACGACCAGGCCGTCTGTTTAAAATTACAGATAATACTTACCGAGATGGGAATACGAACGACGCTACTCGTAATATGGATAGCCCTGCGACATACACGGACCCTGGGCAACACCGACGGACAGCAGAGCACGCTGGAAATAAACAATTACATGAACTATGGAGTGTTGTTCAATTTGACGGACGGAATATGTGTTCCAGCGACTAAGGATTGGAGCAAGGACAGAACTTATTTTAATGCATGGTTACAAGTGAATCCTAATAAGGACCAGGTATGTGTACAGTGCTCCACGGGTATAAGGAGCAGCTGCATTAATCGGAGGGATGTCAAAGGGCCCGATGAATGTACTTTCGGCATAATTTGCGCGCCTCCGGGACAATCCCAGCAATCAGTCATCCGCAAAAAGGGCATGGGGCTGTGTGGGTACTACGAGGAGGTGGGGGCGGCTGCAATATCATTGTATGTATGTTTCTCACCCCCTCCAACACCGCGCCCCATAAGAACCACTACATTGCCCGAGGAACTGCCTTGTCCCATAACTACTAAGGGACCAGAAAATGGGATTGTAATGTACAACGAAGGGGAATTATTGTATGATAATGTTAAACATGAAATTGTGCCTGTTCTGATCAATATTTCAGGCATCCAGATGCCGGAATATTGTACCGAACAGTCAAGGAAGATGTACAATGTATTAAGTAAAGTCGTAATGCAGCAGGCTGCCGATGCCATGGGTGCCAGTAAGTTCCGGGGACAGGGGTCAGCCCCCAGGGTGAAGAGGGAAATAGTTAATGATGTTGCTACCGTTTTCAATACAGGGACCTCCGTAGTGAACTCGATAGACATACAAGGGTTAAATGAGAGGGTGGAACAGCTTAGAGGGGTGATGAAGGGGTTATTGGAGAGGGTGGAGCAAAACCAGGAAGACCAGGCCAACCTAGGAAAGGAGGGTGCCGAAATCCAGTTGGATGGCATCTCAGTCCTGGAAGCTCACGCCAAAACCATCAATCACCTCATTGATAGAGAACAAGAAGATACAGTAAAGCAAAGACAGGGGCAACTCTGTCACGCTTATGGTCTGTGGATGGTGGGACAGATCCGCCACAACCTCGACCAGATCCAACGCGGGGAAGTACCCGATTGGATGGACAGTTCACATTTAGCTCAGTTGGCGAACCAGAGGGGGACACTGGATAATTGTACTCTGAAGGGACTGACCCGAGTATACCCAGCAATTCCAGATTGCCAGATGGGTAGGACTACCGGGATAGGGATAGTCCTGATGATCCCTATAGCTACGCCGGACTCAGGGCCGTTCCCCCTATACCAACTAGAGAATATCGGAGTAATACGGGAAAATGTCTCCATATGTTACTATCTGACCACCACCTCCGCCGTTCGTCGAAACAACATACTTACCGGGATTTCCCTAGCAGATTGCAAGCAAAGGGGGGAAATCACAGTATGCCCTCACCCGGTGGGCCGAGGTGAGCTAGACGAGTGCGGGTTTAACCGAACCGACGGGTGTGTACTAGAAATAGTGCCCGCACACATGCACTTCGCGAGGGCAGGCTACGGAGGGAGGGGAAGATACTGCGTCTCTACCACAGAGCGTTCATACCAGTATAATGACCTGCAGTGCCCTATACCGCAGCCAAACTTTTGCTTTACACCACTACGACCTGTCGCGATCGGGCAAGTGCACATCACCCAGGTTAGGCGCCGGAAGTCTGAAGTTATTGAAGTAACTGATCAGCTCCATGATCATTTACAGGATTATGACGAGCCAGATCAGGTCCCTATCCCACATCTAACCGAAGTATTACGAGAGTTGAGGCTCAGAGTGGGTCAATCCGTAAAACTCCATCACCAACTGCAAACTAAAATCAAAGAACTGGAAGAAGATATCGATGTAGACTTACAAAGTCAGAGTTGGTGGAGAAAGGTCTGGGACTGGGGAATAAATGTGAACATCCACCCATGGATTCGAATTATTTCACACATACTGGTCGGAATACAATTGATCTTAGCAATAACATGGGGCGTGATGGCCTGCCAGGTATGCAGGCGCCACAAACGGCGGAGACGGACCAATCACCGTTCCCCGGATATTAAACAAGCCTGTTTGATAAGGGGACGGGAGGAGTTAGCCTTTGTTAATTTGATCTAAGCAACCGGGACTCCTGAAACCGCGTGACTGGCCAGCACGTTGAGGCAAGGAATACCGGGCCGTGCACAAATATCTGATAAAGGCAGTACGGTCGGTTAAAAGGGGACTAGGACTAGTCCCTTTACCGAAAGGGGGAATTGTTGTAGAGAGTTGAAACATATATATATATAACTAGGCATTAGGCACCTGCTGG
>NC_092010.1:29985716-29988216 GCF_044704955.1 Pristiophorus japonicus | reverse complement strand
CTAGCAGGTGCCTAATGCCTAGTTTTCTGGTATATTCTAAAGGTGCCTACCTCCTACAACAACTCCCCCTTTCGGTAAAGGGGCTAGTCCTAGTCCCCTTTTAACCGACCATTCGACCTTTATTAGATTTTGTGCACGGCCCGGTACTCCCTGCCTCAACGTGCTGGCCAGTCACGCGGTTTCAGGAGTCCCGGTTGCTTAAATCGAATTGACAAAGGCCAAATCCTCCTGCCCCCTTATAAAACAGGCTTGTTTAGTATCCGGGGAACGGTGATTTGTCCGTCTTCGTTGTGCGTGGTGTCTGCATGCCTGGCAGACCATTACGCCCCATGTTATTGCTAAGATCAATTGTATCCCGACCAGTATATGTGAAATTATTCGAATCCATGGGTGGATGTTCACATTTATTCCCCAGTCCCAGACCTTTCTCCACCAACTCTGACTTTGTAAGTCTACCTCGGTATCCTCTTCCAGTACTTTGATTTTAGTTTGTAGTTGGTGGTATGGCTTTACGGATTGACCCACTCTGAGCCTCAACTCTCGTAATACTTCGGTTAAATATAGGATAAGGACCTGATCTGGTTCATCATAAGCCTGTAAATGATCATGGAGCTGATCGGTTACCTCAATAACTTCGGACTTCCTGCGCCTAACCTGGGTGATATGCGCTTGCCCGATCGCGACAGGTCGTAGTGGTGTAAAGCAAAAGTTTGGCTGTGGTATAGGGCACTGCAGGTCATTATACTGGAATGAACGCTCAGTAGTAGAGACGCAGTATCTTCCCTTCCCTCCGTAGCATGCCCTCGCGAAGTGCATGTGTGCGGGCACTATTTCTAGTACACACCCGTCGGTTCGGTTAAACCCGCACTCGTCTCGCTCCCCTCTGCCCACTGGGTGAGGGCATACTGTGATTTCCCCCTTTTGCTTGCAATCTGCTAGGGAAATCCCGGTAAGTATGTTGTTTCGACGAACGGCAGAGGTGGTGGTATGGAGACATTTTCCCGTATTATTCCGATATTCTCTCGTTGGTATAGGGGGAACGGCCCTGAGTCCGGCGTGGCTATAGGGATCATCAGGACTATCCCTATCCCGGTAGTCCTACCCATCTGGCAATCTGGAATTGCTGGGTATACTCTGGTCAGTCCCTTCAGAGTACAATTATCCAGTGTCCCCCTGAGCTAAATGTGAACTGTCTATCCAATCGGGTACTTCCCCGCGTTGGATCTGGTCGAGATTGTGGCGGATATGTCCCACCATCCACAAACCATAAGCGTGACAGAGTTGCCCCTGTCTTTGCTTTCCCTGTATCTTCTTGTTCTCTATCAATGAGGTGATTGATGGTTCTGGCGTGAGCTTCCAGGACTGAGATGCCATCCAGCTGGATTTTGGCACCCTCCTTTCCTAGGTTGGCTTGGTCTTCCTGGTTTTGCTCCACCCTCTCCAATAACCCCTTCATCACCCCTCTAAGCTGTTCCACCCTCTCATTTAATCCTTGTATTTCCCTCTTCATCCTGGGGGCTAACCCCTGTCCCCGGAACCTACTGGCACCCATTGCATCGGCAGCCTGCTGCATTACAACTTTACTTAATACATTGTACATCTTCCTTGACTGTTCTGTACAGTATTCCGGCATCTGGATGCCTGAAATATTGATCAGAACAGGCACAATTTCATGTTTAACATTATCATACAACAGTTCCCCCTCGTTGTACATTACAATCCCATTCTCTGGTCCCTTCGTAGTTATGGGGCAAGGCAGTTCCTCGGGCAATGTAGTGATTCTTATGGGGCGCAGTGTCGGAGGGGGTGAGAAACATACATACAATGATATTGCAGCCGCCCCCGCCTCCTCGTAATACCCACACAGCCCCATTCCCTTCTTGCGGATGACTGATTGATGGGATTGTCCCGGAGGCGCGCAAATTATGCCGAAAGTACATTCATCAGGCCCTTTGACATCCCTCCGTTTAATGCATCTGCTCCTTATACCCGTGGAGCACTGTACACATACTCTTATTCTTATTAGGATTCTTATTAGGATTCACTTGTAACCATGCATTAAAATAAGTCCTGTCCTTGCTCCAGTCCTTGGCTGCTGGGATGCACATTCCGTCCGTTAAATTAAACAAGACTCCATAGTTCATGTAGTTGTTTATTTCCAGCATGCTCTGCTGTCCGTCGGTGTTGCCCAGGGTACGTGCATGTCGCAGGGCTATCGTATTCCCATTCCGGTAAGTATTATCTGTAATTTTAAACAGACGGCCTGGTCGTCACCAGGGGTTAAGTTTTTTGCTCTACGAGTGTCCCTGTCACCCTGCAAAATCAGAAGGACAAGGTTATAATCGAACCATTTCGAGCTGAATCTGTAAGGCGTGCGCCCGTGTCTTTACTCACTTAAATATTACCCAAACTCCTATGACCAAGGCCAAAGCTATTCCTCCAAACATCGCTGTCTGCTTTACCGTTAGGTTGGGTTTGTGGACTACACCTACCCACCGTG